>NC_056737.1:1479495802-1479558302 GCF_019279795.1 Protopterus annectens
GGAGGGAGGCTGTTATCCATTGCCATTAATTGGAGGCCTTAGCACATCCTTTCATTATGGTCATCTACACCTGTCCTGCTGGCTGAGGCTGTTGTTGGGTATGTGAACCTCACTGACATGCATGTGTGTGTACTATGGACACAGATTTGGGACACCACATGTACTGCAGTGGGATTTGTCACCTTGTCTAGTACTGCCTACTTTGCTGACACCAGTATTTGTTATGGATTCCATGCTGCCCATATAGGTGTCCACTATCTGCTGCTATCCCATTCAGCCACCCAATTTCCTTGCACGCTCACATCCATACCATAGCTGCGATTTGCACAACATACTACTCCATTCAGCAATTGATAGGAAGAGTGAGTTACTTGTGGCTGTGCCAGTATTGAGGATGGTGCTGGAGGACTAACTATGTTGTATGCACATAGTACACACCCTATACATAGTAAAGCACAGGAAGTGTCATGTTTGGCATCCATTTCACTGTATGTGCGAGTCAGAGAGAGGTATCATTCCCTGGGTTCTTACTGTGTCAGTGTATGTGCTATGCATTGCCTCTTTGCCAAAGCCTGGGCATACTGGGCATGCCTCATTCTGCCTACATGGGAAGGCTCAGGTTATTCCTCCTCTGAGTCACTTTGTGCCTGTGCTGGCCTTGGCAATGTTGGGGAGCTGTGTGTCCCTCCCCCATGCTGTTCCTGCTGCAGCTGTTTCCACGGGATCATATTGTGTAGCATGGCACATACAATGAAAATGTGTGTACATGTAGCTGGAGAGTATTGCAAGGCTCCACCAGATATGTCCAGGCATCAAAACCATGACTTGAGCATCCCAGACACACACTCTATTATGATTCTCGTTTGTGCATGGGCCTCATTATGGATTCTTGTTCTGGTGTGTGTGCATTTCTGATGGGTGTCATCAGCAATGGCTCCAGTGCATAACCACCATCCCCCAGTAGGTGGCCATATGGGATGTCCCAACTGGCAATTCTCTGGTACAGCTGTATCATAGGCCAGATGTGGGAGTTGTGATAGCTTCCAGGGCTGCCAGCACACACATTCATTATAATGCCCTGGACATCGCACATGACCTGACAGTTGACGAAGGGGAAGCCCTTGCAGTTGATATAGACCCTACCCCACTCGCCTGGTGGTGCTTTGATGTATATGTGCATGCATTCTATAGCACCCATTACCTCAGGGTATTCTGCTATTTGGTGGAAGAGACACATATTGCTGGTCAACGCCTCATGGAGGTTGGATAAATATATGTCCTCACTGCCATGTGCTGGCATGGAATCCAGTAATTGGTGGAGTACCCTGGATGCTGATGACTGTGAGATCCCCATGATATCCCCAGTTGGCCTTTGGAAGGTACCTGTGGCTAGTATTCTTAAGCCTACACATACCTTGGTATCCACTGGGATGGGTTCCCCTCTGCTGGTTCTGTGTGTGACGTGTGGTCATCACAGCTCAACAATTTGCTGTAGGATGTCCTTGTCTACCCTATAGCGCTCCACTATCTCCAGCTCATGTAGTCCCTGGTAGGTTACCCTGGGTCTGTACACTCTTCTTCCTCTCCTCACTGTGGGTTGGTAGTCAGCATTCTCATCCTCACCACCCTAAGCCTTGTCCACATATTGATGTATGAGAGTGATAGCAGCCCCTATCATTTTGTTAGTTTTGTCTGGTAAAATTCCTCCATCTGTGTACACCGTTGGTGTAGAGTTTGTGGGAAAAAACAGAGTAAAAGGTGTTTGTATAGTTTATAGTAATGTGCTGGGCTGGACTGGGCTGCTGACTGTGTAATTGGCTGATTCTGATACATTTCACCTGCCAGCTATGCTAGTTCTCCTTGATTGCCTTCCTACTGCTGTTTTCCCTTCCCATTGCCTTTCCGTTTATTCCCTGAGGCACGCTGTGCATACCAAGTGCTCAGATGTGAACAGAGCTGCTATTTCCTGTTTTTTTTTTTTTTTTTGTTGTTGTTTAAAACCTGGTGCATGGCGCGCACACCCGTTTAGGCAATGTAAACACTGCTAGGCAGCCTCAGACACACCCCCTTCCTTAGCTGTGCTTAGCCAAGGGCAAACATGGGCCACAGATCTCCAAAAAGCTTACAGCATGCATGACACTACCCCTTATGAGGTCATCTACCTCTTAGGTTTGCACCATGGTGTTGCTGCACTTACACGTTTGGGTGCTAGTTAACACTGAGGGGAAAACTATGATTCAGTATCAATCCCCACATTTGCATAAAACCGACTGCTAATGCATGGTACACGACTGACACTCAGCCTTCCCCCTTAGCAACCACTATTCAATGGTATTGTTGTCTTCTGCATGCCATTGACTATTATGGCAGAACAGAATGCTGTTTTGATTTAAAAGCTTATTTCCAGCTTTTTTTTTTTAATTTTCAGACCGATCCCATTTGCGCACTGCTGCCTGATGCTTAAACAGCTGAAATTGGCTAAAAAAAATAAAAGTTATTTTTTATAATTTTGCAACTATTTACCATGCCAATGGCCATCTATTTGGCCATTGACATGCCTAATACATTGAATGCATGCTTTCTTTGGAGCTGTCATGCCTCCGTTTTGTAATTTACAGAAATGTATTCGGTTAGTAACCAAATACATTTCTGCAGGTTACACTATTCCTGCACTGATGACTGCATGCTTCCTGGATTGCTAATTCACCTTATTTGCATGGTTTTCAACTGCAAATAGGGTAATTAGCATACAGGAGCTGTGTCCCTGCAGGAGTAGTGTTGGAGTGTTCGTGCACATCCTGGGAGCTCATTCCTGGATCGCTCATCAGCCATATTGCGTGCAGTAGCTCTTGCATTATTCCTGCACACCGTGCAAAGCTTGCTGAATCCTGGGGAGAAAATGGTGCTAAGATATGCTTACAGAAAGATTTGTTTTGTTGTCTCAACCATAACAAAATCATGTGAGTGCTATAGAAAAGTTTCTATATAGGAATATGGACATGAAGAACCAGGCACGTACAACACAGAATTCTATGAGGTCAAAAGTCATCTTGTAGCACAAATGTAAAGCACCTTGCTTGCAAACTATAAAGACAGATACATCTATAGTATGTGAAATGCAGATATTTAAACATGCACACCAGCAGCTTGGAAGAGCAAGAATTAGTCTTAAAAGTACTTCCTTTCATGTAGTGTTACAGGAGATCTGCAAACACGCCTCTAGTGAGGCAGCTGTCAAGAGTTTTATCCATTTATTTATTTATTTGGATTTGGTTACCAGGAAGGTTCCACTTGGTCATGCCCTTTTCACTGCTGGCCTAGGACAAAAGCTCCAAAAACATACTTAGTGAGAAAAATATAAAGAGACTATAGCTGACCTATTTTGAGTACAAGCAACATTTGAAATATAATGATTGCAGATTCAATACAGACTAGGTGTTTGGGTGAATGTGACAAGTAACAGTTGCCAAAGAGGGAAAAGTGTTTGTTGTAGAACTAGTTAGGGCAAGCCAGCTGTAGAAGACCGTTAACAGGAGTATAATAAGAAACAAGACATTAAGAGTTATATGTTGACACAGATCCATACCAAAATGTGTAAAACAAATCAGGAGGACTGAGTGTAAAAGTGGGTGAGTGATGGAGATTGCATTATTTAATCTGTATGATCAAGTTTACAGAAAAAAGAGTGTAAGGATTCATATCGATACTTACAAAAAGAACAAACTTGTACAGTTACTAATGAAAAGAAAAGCTCTGTTGTTTGAAAGAAGGAAATAGTATGGGAACAAATGATTTAACAGGAGAGGAAGAGTATGGGCAGACTTTAGAGTCAAGGAGATGAGTGTGGAGAGTTTTTTGAAACTGTTTTGAGTATGAGGCTGTCTGAGGTTAGATGTTTTGTTATTCTCCACAGCCAATGCCTGTGGACATGAGGTACAGGATGTGATCAATGCTCCAGTCCTTCCACATTGGTTACCCAGTCAATATCTGTGAGCTGTTCAGCCCTAGAGATATCAGCTGAGCTGAGACGTGCGGTAAGTGACTGTGATGACTTCATCATTACTTATTTAATGACAAAACATGGGCATAGAATGAATGTAGTTTCATTATGCTGACAAAAGACACAGACCATCTGTGAAGTATGATATGTGGAAAGAAAAAAAACAAGAACATAATGGGTGGCCTAATGGTTAAGGTGTTTGTTTTACAAACATAAGGTTCAGGGTTTGAGTCTCACAAGGGATAATTGGCTAGGTTTAAAATAGCTTGCAAGGGCAGTTAGTGTAGTACTAATCTGTGAGCCTAGTTAGATTTAATAATGTGCTAAATAGCTATGAAGAGTAGAAACCACAGATGTAAGGAAAGATAAGTTAAAATTACAGGCCAAAAAAGGAATATTATTAAAAAGATGGACTTTTCTGGCAAAATGCATGCAGTTTTTTAAGTTCAGCCATCATGCTATTTAAAAGTGAGGATAGGGAACTTAATTCTGAAAGGTGAACATATGCCAGTCTTGAGATGAAGTTGTTTTTTTTTTCTCATTTGTATATTTATTGTATATTTAGGCATTTTAGATTTGGAGACTTATGTTTGTGTAATATGGGGCTACCTAAAACATAATTTAGTGTCAAGTGCTAACTTGACAAAACTCAGTCATGTGATGCACTATCATTTTCCTTACATGATGCAGATATACAAATACAGAATACAAAGCGTACAATATTAATGGAATACAGTGCTTAACAAGTCATACCAAAATGCATTAAATTAATACCTGTAGTCAACAGATTCTAACAACAGCTCAGAAACTTCCTGCTAAAAGTGCAACTTCTTAATTAAAAACACCTTCACATAATCTATTACATAACCCAATTCAACAACACACTCTTACACTTAACTCTTTCAGGTTCACCAGCATTCTTTACTCCCTAAGATAAGATAAGCCTCCTTTGTTTGCTTTTTGTTTCAGCTCATTTTTTTCCTCATTAGAAAGTATGTCCTTATACATTACAGTTCACTATCCTTTAATTTTTCTCATACAACATTCAACTTCTTCAACCTTCTTGCACTCCCCACACTTTTGCTACCACTTAATGCATATTACATTCAGAGTTCCACCCCTTACTTCACTCCATTTTTGATATATTTATTTCAGTATAAAGAGTGTTCCTTTACTTGAATTCATAATGCAGTAGAAGATTCTATAGGCAGTATAAACATACTTAATGCTCTTCTTCTATTATTTTATTACTGTAAATTATTCTGTTATTGATTATTTAAATTGCTATATATCTTGTTTTTCTTTGGTTGTAAACCCCAATCTGAACCAAACATGGGAGGATTCATTTATGTACACATTGAGGCGTAATGCGTACACATGCGCAAACAGTTTTAGCTTCAGTAAATGTTGCTTAGCAGCGCACAAGCACGTGCAAACAGGGAAACTCCTGTGCAATGCAATTCTGCTTAAGCAGGTGAATCTTATGCAAATGAGGCAGGTGGAGTGATCCAACAAGGCAAAAGGCATCTATGTAGACTCTGTGTCTGTGTTCGTAGTGTACACAGATATTTTTCATGTATAGGAGTCTACACAGACAAAACAGGATGTAAAAGTTCAGAAATATGGACATAACTCCCCTGAAAATAGCAGATCACATACATATATGTGCAAAACATACATTGTAGATGTTTGTAAAAGGAAGGAGATATGTAAAATTAATAATATATTTTTTAATAATTTTCACGTTTGTGCTATGTGCAACATTGTGCAAATATGTTTAATAGAAAAGAGAATTTAAAATAACACTTTTAATGTAGTTTTCACTAATATACTGTAGGACCCTGCACTGGGTCTGTACAATGGTGCATTTGTGTTGTTACCCAGCTTACACGGCTAAGAACTGTGTAGTTTCCAGCTGTCAGCACAAATATGTATGCAAATGTTGAATTGCTGAAAGGAGCAACCTTGTCCATATATCCTATTTGTGTAGGCTCCTACATGGTCTTGATATTCCCACTGTGTTACTTTTAGGAGTTTTTAGTGCTCAGTGCATGTGTTTGCATGGTGCACTGCATAGTTTAGTGTGTTCATGCTGACAGACCACCCACATGACAGTGATGATGTAGGCATCTGTCAAGGAAAACCAAATATATTCAGTTAAAAATACATGCTTTCATATGCGCCACATCACACATTAAAGTAGAGCCATTAAATCATTCATTTACAACCTAGCCATGTGAACTGCATCATAATTAGCCAATTTCACATGATGGACCTACAGCAGAACTGCATAAAGATGCATGCACCCTACATTCTGATTTTCCTTCAATACTCTGAACCATTGGAGTAGAGACTTGGAAATTTTAACTGATAATGCTAGGGGCTGCTGCAGCTTTTCTACATCTGATTGTGCTAGATGCTGAAGTCACTGCTGTTGGTGCTGCTGACAACTGGGCTAGGCTGAGAAGGAGAAGTATGTTTAGGCCCAGGGTAACTTCCAGGAGCTACATGAGGTGGAGATTGTAGACCACTACAGGGTGGATAGCGACATATTACAAAAGCTCAGTGTGCTCTGCCACCCTCAACTCAGAGCCAGAGTTAGCAGAGGGGAACCCATGTGCAGTCCTTAGGATACTAGCTGCAAGTACCTTTCAAAGACCAACTAGGGACATAATGTGGGTGTCACAAGCATCTGCATTCAGGATATTCCACCAATTTCTGGATGCTATTCTCCCACATGCCAGTGAGCACATATCTTTTCCCCTTGACCCTGAGGTGAGGGCCAGCAATATGCTACACTATCATGTAGCACACTACCATGAAGTACTGGATGTGATAGACTGCACTCATGTACATATCAAGGCAACATCTGGTGAGCAGGATATAATCTACATTAACCACAAGGGATACTACTTCATCAACTGCCAGGTAGTTTGCAATGCCCAGGGGATTATTGTGAATGTGTGTGCTGGCAACCCTGGCAGTTACCATGACTCCCATATCTGGCACACATCATAACTGAACCAGATGTTTGCTCGGGGGGGGGGGCATCCCACAGAGCCATTTATTATTTGATGCTGGCTACACCCTGGAACCCTGGATGATGACTCCCATCAGAAATGCACACACACCCACAGGAAAAAAAAAAGCGCTATAATGAGGCACATGCACAAACTAGAAACATCATACAGCGTGTATTTGGACTTCTGAAGTCATGGTTCCAGTGCTTTGATATATATGGTGGAGCCCTGCAGTATACTCCAGACACATAGGCACAGATATTCACTGTATGTGCTATGCTACACAATCTGATCCTGTGGAAACAGCTGCAGCAGGATCAGCAAAGGGAAGGGATACACAACCCCCACCAGTGCCACCACAGCCACAGTCACAGGAGGACTCAGAAGAGGAACCCCATGCTATGTCCGTGTAGTCAGACATAGGCATGCTCAGTAAGCCCTGGCTTTGTCTAAGAGACAATGCATAGCACATTCTCTGATAACATAGAGACCTAAGGACTAACACCTTACTCCTACTCACATACAGATATGAAAGTTGATGCCAGCCAAATCACACATCCTCTACCTATCCATGTATTGACTGCATACTGCTCACATCAGACAGAGTCAGCCCTGAACTACAGTTTGGCAACTGCTGCCCTTGCAAGGTAAGTCCATAACCTACACAGTAACATAGTGGATTGTTATGTTATGTCATTGTAGCTATGGACTGGGTAAATTATGGACGCAACTATACTGGGCTATTTGGACAGAAGTTACATCCACATGGAGCTACAGACACTCATTCCACTGACATGTAACCATTTGTATTTGGTAAGCCTCATACATAGAATATTCATGCAGTCCTACTGCAACAGATTACTAGTACTTCATTCAAGGGACATGTTAGAAACTGAGGTTAAATGATAGTCAGACTAGTGCATGTCCTAGTAGAACATGGGCTTTTGTTCCTGCACCCCTCAAAACAGCAGCGTCTCTTTGTAACTGCCATAGCAATAAATCATCTATGCTGTATGTGCATGTCACACAGTTAGTATGTAACACAGCATCCGAACAGTAAGGTACAATTTGAACTTATATATTATGTGTTAGTTAATCGAGAATTGCAAAGTACATATTTATGCTGGTGATGGTGTGATGAATAATCCACTTTCGATCAAGCAGCCGCAGTGGCTCAAAGGATTAAGGTAGGTAGCCTGTGTGATGGTGTTCAGGGCTCTAATCCTGAGATATCCAGATATCCGGCATGTTAAGGAGTAAAATGATTGTTTTACAGACTGTGACTGTGCATGTGCTATACTAGTATTAACTTATTTTACATATCAATTACACATCTGTGCCTGTGCCACATATCCAATACCTATTTAAAAAGTGATAGGTAATATTGGATTAGTCAGTATCAGAATTGTAAAAGTTAGGACTTGAGACCATATATCAGCATGCATTTATTGAAGACAGATCTAAGTTCCACCTGCAACATGATTTACTATGACAATATAATAACAGCTATGAAACAAAAATTGTGCTGTGATGTAATTTATAGAGATTTGACAGGGCCATACACAAAACACTGATCAATAAACTAGAACAACTAGGTACTGATGCACTCTTGATAAGATGGATAGCGGACGGCTTACATATAGGACATGGCAAGTATCATACAGCAACTGGACAAGTGGAATAATTGATTACAGTCAGGGTGTCCCACAGGGTTCTGTCCTAGGCCCAAACGTGTTCAGATTTATCTTCCGACCTATCCATTTCATCTGAGTTGTTCTACAGTCTGTATGCAGATGACTTGAAATTGGGTATATTGATCACATGTGTTACAGATGGGGTGTGTCTGCTAAATAACTTAACTAAATTGATCCTTTGGTCACAGGGGTATAATATGCTGATAAATATGTCACAAATTAAGCATATGAGATTTGGAAGACATAAATAGAAAGGTGAATATTACATACAGCACACAGCGACTGAAACTGTAGATTAATTTATGGACCTGAGTATATAGGTAGATCCAGCTTTGAGTGTTTCTAATCTTATCATAATCCAGGCCTAGAGTACAGCTAGCTGTGGATTAGAGTCAGTTTATGGAACAGTAAGTCTCTGGTGTCAGCAATGCACCACCAATTTGTGGGCTGCTTAGCAACATGCAAACAAGCTGAAAATGCCACTGCGTATGCCCATACACTTGGTTAAGCAGAGCACAAATCCATTGCTCCTCAAGCAATTTTGTTTAAAAATTTATATATATATATATATATATATATATATATATATATATATATATATATGTGTGTGTGTGTGTGTGTGTGTGTGTGTGTGTGTGTGTGTGTGCGTGTGTGTGTGTGTGTGCATATATTACTGC
The DNA here is from genome assembly GCF_019279795.1 of Protopterus annectens. Taxonomy (NCBI): domain Eukaryota; kingdom Metazoa; phylum Chordata; order Ceratodontiformes; family Protopteridae; genus Protopterus; species Protopterus annectens. The sequence goes on from NC_056737.1 coordinate 1,479,505,194, forward strand.
ATTTATATACATATATATGTATATATGTTCTGTATTGCCCTACATACCCAGATCATGCAGAGTAAAGTTGCACTACGACACTTATAATGTTGGATGAAAGACCAAAAACAAAGGGTTCAGCATTAGATAATGCACTTAAAAATATGTGGAAGTGCATAGACTAACATGTTGCACTTAGGGGAGTATTGGGATATCTGAAGTTGAGAGTTCTGGCAGTCCTTTCTCAAGTCATGTGTAAATGATACCACATTTGACAGCAAATCACAATTTCATGTGAAAAACACATACATAAGTATGAATCAAACCTGCATACTTACTGCAAACATCTGGACAGTGGTGAGTCATACCATGTTTCCCTATTACAGCATGTGGAAAACTTGAAAATGTATGGAATTGTATATGAATATGTACATATATTGCCAAACCATATGTTTGTATTTATGGCAGCAACAACACCCATATTCACTACAGCCCCCTGTGTCTGCAGGATTTCACCACACATACATCAACAACTGAACAAGGTGTGTACTGTATTATGTTGTTTGCACACAAACTGACAGAGAAAATGTAGCCTTGCCACAGGCTTGCCCATCAAAATGCAAACAGGCACATATGCACAAATTGTGTGCTGTTGTCATATAGCAAAGCTACAAAAGAGTTCTCTGACTGTTAGGCTACTAGCTGCAGATGACAGTAGGAAGCAATTTGACTCTGCAGGCCTCCCAAGCTGTTCAACACAGGGCTTGTTTATGTTCTCTAAGATTACTTCACCTGCAGTCATTTGCAAAGCAGACCTGAGCCGTGGTGAGGGTGTTATGTACTGTGATCTGTAGTGTATAACAGTGTGGGGTTCTAAACTCACTTCACCCCACTTGGTGTGTATATCTTTCCAAAGAGCAAGCATGTATACCAAACTGACCTGAAAGCTGCTATTGCTTTGTACTTTTCGACGCATGCATTTGATGCAGGTCTCCAAGCTCTCATCACCCACAGTGCCTGCTGATGTAATTTACCGTAAGACTACCTAAAGCCTTGTTAATGTCGGACTTAAAAGATGTTGCACATGCGATAAGTACTGTGATTTGTAGTGTGTAAGATTAGATATGTAGGGGTTCTAATCTCTCTAATCTCACTCCAGCCCACTTGCTATGTTTGGGTGTGTTTGCGCAGCTTTCTCAAAACAAATATGAATCCCAGACTGACTTACAAATAAGCACTGCTTTGGGCCTAGTAGCTGATGCAGCACTCCAAACGCTCCCCACCCCACCAGGCCTGCTGATGTCATCTACCATAAGACTACCTAAAGCCATATTAATTTCAGAATTAACCTGTGGCATGTGCATTAAGTACTGTGATCTGCATTGTGTAAGATTATGTAGGTAGGGGTTCTAATCTCATGACACCCAGTTTGGTGTATGCATGTGCTGTGCAGTGTTTCAAAGAAATAAATAGGTAAGTGGTGTTATTCTCACTGCAGACAAGTGTACGTGGATGTTAGTCAGAGCATTTTACATCTGCCTATGGGATCATGGGATCATAGGCTGATTGGAATTTAATTGGCTAATGGCCCTAGTGCCCTTAAAATCCTAGCCAAGTTGTTACCCTTATGCACATCATGCACCTATTGCTCCTGTCCAAGAGGGACACAGGTGGAACTGCCATGGTGAAATTACAGTCACCCATCCAATTGTACTGATTGCATCTAAAAAGAGCCAATTAGGTGCTCTATTTGACTTGATGTGAGAGTCTGTTCCAAAGGTGTGTTAAACTGTGGTAGACAATTCGCTCCCTCCAGCAGGTTGTATTAATGTCACATGCCAGGTTAAGGTCTATACAGCGAGTAACCTGTGTACAATTTGACTTACAGATATGCAACATTTCCAATGTAACAGGGTCAGAGATTGCATTGCATGCAAGGCAGAGATCACCTCAGTAGTCTGTATGTCACACACTAAAGTGACAGTCATATCAGATGATCACCATGGACAGATGCTGAAAACCTGAATTCTCCTTGTGAGGAAACTATGTGGTCTCTCCAATTGCTGCAGGTGCTTGGAAAGGTACATAACAAAAGGGCCATTGCACTCAACTATTGGTTTGCAGAGGGAGGAGGACATGGAGGTTATGATGTCTACTTTTCTGGAGACAATGCCCTCACTTATTACATGAGCATGATAGAATGTCCTTCTTATGACTGCAGAGACATGGTGGTCTAAGGTAAGTTAGCTGTCAACCTGTGTGCTCAAGTCTCCCACCCCTGAGTATGTATGTCAGGTGTTGCTATTGATGTGGTACTTAGCAGGAACGTCACTGTTACCAAAAGCAATGATAATACATATTGATGTAAAACAAAATAAAGACAAACTGTTAAAACCAATAGAAAATTGCAAAGAATACCAAGTCACTGTGTAATAGTGCTTTCATCAAATTTATTAACTCAACTTCATCAGACAAATACATCACTCCACTAAATGTGCTTAAATAGTCTTCCCTAATCACATGATCTACACAATTAATACAATTAATACAGTTAAGTCGTCCCTCCCATTGATGAAGCTGAGCTAATAAACTTGACAAAAGCGCTAATATTACACAGTGTCTCAGTATTCTTTGCAATTTTTTGTTGGTTTTAAAGATAATACATATATTTGCATTGCTTTTAAGGCCATGACTTTGGCAACAATCATTTGTTCAAGTAAGACCCTCATGTAGGATGTTGACATACTTTGGAGATTCTAAGACCGCTCCCAGTTTGCAGGCATCAGCAAACCTTGTCAGCCACAGACATTTACTTTGTGCTTGTACTTTGGAGAAATGGACTGCAAATAGTAGAGGACACATGACTTAACCCTGTGGAACACAACTGTTTAGAACTTGACTATTGAAGATGGATTCCCCTATTTTCACTATATGACCTCTACCATTGAGGCAGTGCATGACCCCTCTAATGATATAAGAGTCAATGCCTAGTTGAGTGCATTTGTCAATGATAGCTGAGTGGGTGATAGTATCAAATGCTTTGGTTAAGTCCAGGTAGGCTGTATGCACAGATTTCCCCTCATCTATGACCTAGGTGACTGCCTCAAAGACATCTACCAGGTTTAATAGGCATGATCTCCCTTTGACAAATCCCAACTATGTAGGATCAACAGTGTGGCGATTGCCTATGTCTTTGTTGATAAGACCTGTGATGATTTGCCACATGGCCTTGCAGATATGGCTAGTCAGGATAATAGTTATACAGTTTCCAGGGTCAGTGGATGCACCACCTCTGTGCAAGCAGATAATGGTGGCTGTTTCCATTCAGTTGAGACAAAGCTGGTGGTTACACTATGATTGCAAAGAGTTACGAATGGTGTTAGTTCTCCAAGTTGAAGCCCATGTAGGATTCAGAGTGTGATGTTATCACGTCCCAGAGATGCTGATTTTTTGTCCATAGAGAGGACATTTTCTACCTGTTCCTTACCGATACAAGGTAGGGGACAGGTAGTAGGGATGTCATGGGGTATGTGTGGTGAGGAGAGTAAAGGAAGCCTATTGGTATTCCCCACTTGATTACATTTCTTAATCAACAGTGTGCCAAACATACAAAGGTTGTGGAAGCACTAGGACAGCAATAGTGACCCACTGCTGTTGTGACATGACAGATACGTATGATCACACAACAAACACAGGAGTCAATTGTAGTGTGCCCCATAGCTGTTTAGGACTTCTCTTAGCTTATCTATATACCCTGTTTGTTTAATGAGTGAAATCAACAGCATATTGCAGATGAGCAGAACACAAGCCTGAATCTTAATCTTGGTATTGCACTGCATTTATTTCTGACATTTGTTGGTGCATGATTTAGTAGTTCACATGTAACAATTGACTGGTATTGGATTAGAAAACATATGCAGTGAGTACAGGAATACTGAACATTTTATTTGAAAACATTACTTATCAAAGCACCATCAACTTTTAAAATGTATTGATTAATGCTGCTTCACTTCTGGCATTTAGACACATGGATAGCTGTCTAGGACTTCTTTTAACTTACCCATATACCCTGTTCATTTATTGAGTGCAACGTACAGCATATTTCAGATAGTGAGCAGACCCGAACAGTGACTCTTAATCTGGGTAGACCACAATATTAACTGATGGTTGGAAGCTATGCTACATAGTCCTGCATTCTTACTTGCTTTAACTTGTTTTACCATTTCAGATATGTGCCGACAAATTAATAAAGATGCAGGATGTCCCAGGTATTTCATACCAGACTGTTAGGACTACAAAATCTGTATTTACTTTACTATATTATTAAATTATGCATTAAGCTGTTACTTTGATGATTTTCTTACTTACCACATGCCTGCCTCATCCTGGCCAAACACCCAGCATGGGACTGTACGTTATGAGCCCTCTTTTCTGCAGCTGTGGTAAGAGAAGCAAACCACTATGCTTGCCAGTTTTGCACACATTCAGCTTGTATATTTATAAATTACTGGAAAAAATAAAAAAACTGTGAAAAACGTTCCAAATGTACACAAACACACAAAAGCCAGGCGAAAATCTGTGCAGACTCCAACGAAAAATTTTCCACTCTTCTCCAAATAGGATTTAAGCGCTTTCATTCACTTTATTAACGTGAACTTCCTCAGAAACATTATTTGCTTTAAAACAATTGTTTAAATACTATTTCCACAGGAAATGATGTCATTTGGTCACAAAATTAATTAATTAATTCACAATTATTAAATACATATAAAATTGTTTCCTTTAAAAATAATCCAATATTGGATTTTATTCTTATTTTGTCTTTTACTTACTTTCAAGACTTGTCTTGTACAAAGTTTTTTCAATAAACTGTATTGATTAATGTTGGTTTCTTGTCTCATTTAATCAAAGTTCTTATGTATTATATCTATGTGTTCTACTTATGTTTGTCAAAAGTCCAACTATCTATATAATAAAAAACACTTTAGATTTATCATTTCATTTAGGCCTGGTGTTTGATCGGCCCCAAATACCAACTGCCACAGAGATTCCCTACATTCTAAATGATTGTTTAAATCTCCTGAAAAAAGTTCTTTTTTTATTCTATCTAAAATAAAAAATTCAAATTTCTTGAAATCCTTACATGCAACTGCGTGCCTAGCCAGTGCGTTGTTTTTGTCTTTCTTTTTAATAGCTAAAACGTGTTCGTATACTCTCCTTTTAAATACTCTCTTGGTTTTACCTATGTAATAATTTTTACATGATGCACAGGTTGCCAGATACATGTTTCTGAGGAAGTTCACGTTAATAAAGTGAATGAAAGCGCTTAAATCCTATTTGGAGAAGAGTGGAAAATTTTTCATTGGAGTCTGCACAGATTTTCGCCTGGCTTTTGTGTATTACTGGAAAAAATACTTACATATCTGTGGGGTGTACCCATCCCTCGCTTCTTGGACCAAGGTGTCCAAGGCTCCCCTCTTCCTATGCTTCAGGTCATCATAGTAGTGACGACACTGCTCATTAATGTGGAGGGATACCAGTAGCACTGGTAAGGTCCCTGACTAAACAACCCCAGCCTCAGACTTGCACTCTGAGCCCTTATAGTCACCATGCAACAGCCAGGGTCCATATCTCTCTAACAGGAGTCAAAAACCTTAAGACTCCTGCACACTGCACTTTTGTGCCCTAAAATGGGATCCCTCTCCAACTCCAGCAGCCATACCCACAATCAAGGTAAGGCTCCAAGGAGTGATGTGAAATTCCTGCCTATTGGCCTTTATATAGCCTGCATTCCTACCCTGCCATGTCATACTGTAACTTTCAAAAAAGCACCGCATCACTTAGCATCGCAAAAACTTGCACAATCCATGTTTAAGCAAAGCATAGCAATGCACAGCTTTTCTAACCATTTCTAAATGTAACAATTATTTAATTTAAAGTCAACCAATGTTTCAGTCACCTAACACAGTTTCACAGCACTATATGTAAAAAACATTACTACCCAGGACTTGAACCTCAGACCTACTACTACACTGCAGGTCATGACTCAACCTACCTATCCACTGGGATAGTGAAGGGAACTTGAGTATCTTCAGATATACTGGGAAGGTGCCTGTAAGCGTAGAGCAATTCCACTACATGGGTTTGCATGTTGCTAAGCACGGCAGACCTACAACAATTGAATATATCTGGTTTATATTTTTAGATGTCTAGCAGATGTCTACTGCTTAGGTACACCATGCTACTCCTAGCTAAGCAACACACCACATTGCACAAATAAGCAACAAATAAATAAATCATTTATTAACATTGAATGCATCCAGTCTGTATCTTTAGATGTCTAGTTGATGAATGATGTATATGTGTGCAAAGCTAAGCCTAGCTAAGCAACGTGCTGTACCATGCAAACAAGCACATAAATATAAAAAAAAAATCACATTGCAAGTTAATGACATAAAATGTCTTGTACACCTTTCAGTCAAGGTGGATGGGCCAAAAGATGTGTGGCTGCACCATAAGTCTTACACAAATTCAATATCTTTGTTGCTGTGATCTCCCTTAGGTGTGCACTATAATTAATATTTATGGCGTGCTACAGATGGATGCATTCTGTGTAGGATTTACACGGAGCCTACATGGACTTTATTGAATACTGGGGATGGTCCATCCGTATCAATGCTGTACTCCAGTTAACCAAAAATAAATAAATATAATGAGTCACTAAGCATCCAAAATGGTGGCAACTTCTCTGTCACACAACAGTATTGTAAATGAGAGATGAAAGTTGCCTTCAGTGGATTTGAATCACAGCACTGATTGAAACCATCCTCAAACAATGTACTTTTTACTGATGCTTCTTTTCATTGCTGTAATCTGGTATTCCCTGGTCTGTCTGACCTAGCTTTTCAGAGTAGGCAAGCAAATCCATTAAGGCATTCCCATTTTCTGGTTATTTACTTGCATCCATGCTCTTACTTGAAATCAAGTTTTCAGGATTGTGTTTTGGGGGCCATTGTCATCCTTGGAAACAATAAATAAGCCAGAAGGTGGTTGACATATGATGCGTGACTTTTTCATAGCTGATCTACTAAAACACGGCCAGGAAAAATGAAGACATTTCAGTACTGAGATATCAAAATGTTTGGTAGTCATATCCCTGGCAGGAAAATTTTCCAACATGATCCTAATATCAAAAGTACTTGAAAAACTTAAATTTTGATGCTATAAATATAAATAAAACAAAATAAATGTCTTGTTTTCAGATGCTTACCATTGTTTTATATAGATATTAGTATCATGAAAGCCTTGCATTGCGTCAACAATTTATAATATAATGAATAATGGTCTTTTCACAGAAAGAATCATTGTTGATATGATTAGGCCCTTTTTAACTTCTTTAAACCAAGACTAAAAAAGATAAACTTTTACGAATACATAATATAAGCAATTAACAATTATCTCTCATGCAAATTGTATGTATGCCTTGACTCCACATTCAACTTTGGTGGTCCACAGATGTAATTTCTAAGCATTTTTTTTTCTACAAAATTATTTAAATTAAAATCTCCTCTCATTAAACCACTCCTTGTGTGTAGATGAACTGATGTTAAACACATATTTTTCATAAGCTGCATAAAAACAAATGTCCTTTTCTAAAATCTGCAGCTATGATATTTGCAAGCTGTCAGTGCTGGATTAAACAACACCTGTGTTCTTTAAAGATTACATAGATAATATTATTGCTTGCACTACTGATCAAAGATCTAGTTGACTTTTTTGGACATCATTTTGTCTTTGCAATTAATAATGAAGCAATGATGCATCATCCTTTATAAAACTTTGTTATAGGCTGCCACCGGTAAATATTTTATTTTGCTAAATTTGTAATTTTGTTTCCCTAATATAGCCCTCTACTTTCGTACCAACACCAGCTTATCCAGAGCAAAGCCAACTAACATTTGTAGATTTATCTTCCTGACAGTCCATCATAGACATCAATGTTTGCCAGCTACATAAAGACCACTGAGTACCTGTGACAGCCAGAGCTGTCTTCCTTCTGCCCATCTTTCTGCTTAAGCTAATCAAGTTAAAGTGTGGCCCATTAGTTTTAAAGCTTTCAAAGAGACACAGGCTGTTCCCTATGAAGAAGCCATCCTTTTTTTTACTTTATTGATCAGGTAGCTGAACTGGTCTGAAGATCATTTTCAGACATGACTTTTTTTTTTAACTTTATCGATCAGCTAGTTGAACTGGTCTGAAGATCCTTTTCACACATAACACTGGTCCAAATGCTGAGACAAATTCATACAGAATTTAAGGTAAACAATGTTGCTAACAGAATACATGATAGATAAGAAAAGATGAAATATAATGCAAAATATTCATAAACTAAAGTTAGTAAGAAGCTAAACATTGTAAAAAGATGAATAATATTAACATAAATAAGAGTATTAAAAACATATATTATTTATGATTGTGTTACATAGCTGGTGAGTTATACAAAGAAGCATGTAGTTTGATAATGCAGGTGTTGAGAGGTGATAACATGAATGGTAAATAAGCAGAATTTCAGTTTATTTACTACTAATTTTAGATTTGTTTTCAGAACAGGGGACATTGGTCCAAAGACCCTTCTTTCTTATGATCTAGAAGTAGTAAGCATGAAAAAAATGCACAAGGTAAAGCAATAAATACAATTGGAATCATTTACTTGAGAGTTAGTGCAATACAGGAATTGAAAACAATAGTAGTTTGGTAGAACATATTCCCCCGGATTCAGCAAGCAGTCGTGCAGGAATAAGTTATTCCTGCATGGCAGGGACCGTTCCTGTTCAGCACGGCAGTGCGCAATACATATGCATTAAGGCATGCTGCCGTGCTGCAGTATGTACATGGAAATGTGTACAAGCGCAGTGGGCGTGTCTGAGAGCAGTAAGTGCAGATGTCATACCTTCCAGAAAATGCATGGAAATACAAAACCTGTTAATCTACCAGCCATAAAGTTTGCAAGAGAAATACTTAAAAAATGTCCGTAATTTTTTTTTTCACATCAGCAAGAAAGTTTAAGCATAGCTGCGCAGGTGTGCCCATTGCTTAGCTATGCTTAGCCTAGCTGAAAAGGCAGGATAAATTAAAAAGCAATAGACATCCAGCATAAGCATAAATGCAACAGTGCAGTGGTAAGAGTATATGCCTTGCATATAGTCATTCATGGTTTGAGCCCCAATAAAATCATTTCTACTTTGTATGTGTAAACATCAAAATTTTATTCTTTGCATATTTATGTAAGAAGTAACTAATTTTTCTCAACCAGAGTAGTGTATTAGGCCCAGATGTGAGGTGTCAGTGTAATAAAGTAGTGAAACTCCCATATAAACACAAGTGACCCATACAGTATAGTCACACAAGAATAAATTAATAACAGCACATTGGGAGATGTCAGGGAAGGTAAATAAATCTATATTATGTAATGAATTGTGAATCAATCCCATACAGGTTATAGACCAATATAATAAAACATAAGCAATGCTAAGCATTGCACAGTTATGTTGACCGGGTGTAAGCATTTTGTACAGATATCTGTTGTCTCATTGTTCTGAGAGACTGATCTGCAAATATACAGAGCTGAGTATATTTTTTGGCTTAATAGTTGTACTATATTAGTGGTTGTTCAGATCTCTGCTGAAACTATCTTCCCACCCCTATTTTCTGCCTTGTCTTCAGCTGACATAACTGTTTTTATAGCTTGTGTGTTACCTAACTCAAGGTTCCCTTAATTTGACCTGTTAATAATAGCCTGCATTTAAATTGGAACCTGTGTTCTAAGAGACAGCCTTACAAGACTATCTGCAAATATACAGAGCTGAGTACACTGTTCTTTATTATAGAGTTTAATTGTTGCTTAGATATCTGTTGTCTCACTGTTCTGAGAGACTGATCTGCAAATATACAGAGCTGAGTATTTTTTTGGCTTAATAGTTGTGCTATATTACTGGTTGCTCAGATCTCTGCTGAAACTGTCTTCCCACCCGCATTTTCTGCCTTGTCTTCAGCTGATATAACCGCTTTTTATAGCTTGTGTGTTACCTAACTCAAGGTTCCCTTAATTTGACCGGTTAATAACAGCCTGCAAATATATAGAGCTGAGTATATTTTTTTGGCTTAATAGTTGTACTATATTAGTGGTTGCTCAGATCTCTGCTGAAATTGTCTTCCCCACCCCCTGTCCCTGTTTTTGGTTTGTAGCTAAATTTGGTGGCTTTTGCAGTGCCCACCCCACTGTAGATTTGATCTAGGACACTCCCCCAGTCCCATCTCTTTACCGCATTCTACCTAATAAACCCTTTCTGCACTTGCTTTTAGTCCTTTTTAATTTAATTGCATTTTTCAAACTGTGTGTGGTCTAATATTGCTACATACTCAAGCGTGCTAGCTTGCACTGCATGTGAATTGTTTTTACTACTGCTTTTTTCTACTTTTCTATAAAAAAAAAAAAAAAAAACTGTAAGCCTGTTTCCTACCTTTCCTGTAATTAGTATTCCAGATACAGATTTGCTGTATCCAGGACTGTTTGTAAGCTTCTGAGCCCCCCAAGCCTTTCTGTGTTGGAGGGAAGCCTTCTAGCTTATCAGTGGGAGTGGTAAGCATTAGGTAACCTGTCTACCACATAAGGAGTGGTTCTGGCCCAGAATTTGTAGTTATTGGCCGTTTGGGCAATCTTCCATCTCTCTCAACTTTCTGGTTTGAAAGCTTGCATTTGCACTTGTTTCTGTCCTGTAACTCGTCTAGTGCAGATACAGATTCTTAGTTTTAGCACTTAAATTTGCTTATTCATGCTCAGCACTTGTTCAGAATTTGTAAGCACTAAATAAGCTACTAATTACTATAACACTCAATCTTCCTCATTACCTAGAGGAAAACAGTTTTTGTGCTTACTTTTCTCACTGGCGTTGAGAAAAACAGCCCTTGTACTCACTTTCCTCACTTATCTAGAGGAAAATAGTTTTTATTCAGACATGTCCAAGGGTCAGCTCCCAGTGTTCTCCCCTGTCTGTTGGATGAATCTGGGCATCTTGAGGCAATGTAGAAATTGCCTCATGCACACAGACAACCCTCTCCTCCTACCACCCAACACTACAACCTGTGAGAAATGCAGTTATCTAGCCAAACTGGAGGTAAAGCTCTCTCCAACCAAGACTGAACCTGACAGTCATGAGGAGAGGGTAAACATTTGCACCACACCACACTCATCACATAGTCTCACTACGTCTACACCACCAAAATCCACACATAGAAACTCAAAAATATTCACAGAGGCTCTCAATAATAATCTGCCTAAGCAGCAGAGACCTCCAAAGCAGAACCACAAGCAACCTCCATCCCCCAACACAACCCGAATGACACATAACCCACAGACTCAGTGTGCCACTCAAATACAGCCAATAAGGCAAAACAACATACCCAACACACTAGTCATAGGTGACTTTATAGTCAGGCACACTGATGTCCCACTCACCAGGCTAAACAAGGAGAAGGTTACTGTCAGCTGCCTGTCGGGTGCCAGGATCCGCCACATAACCCACGCACTCAGGTCACTCCACAACAAGTACAAATATGACTCTGTCATTGTCCATGTTGGTGTGAATGACCTGAGATGTACCTCCCTGGACTACATGAAAAGAGACATGTAAGAGCTCTCCAATCTTGTAGCCCAGGCAGATATGACCCTAGCCCTGAGTAGCATTCTGCCATCTCCCAGAATGATACCGCAGTACAAGGACAAAATGATTGACTTCAACAATTGGCTAAGCTTCTGGTATCATTCTAAGGGGATCCAGTATCTGTATGCTTGGGATGACATGGTCAACAGACCACAATGCTTTGCCACAGATGGCCTGCACCTGTCGCCCCTGGGATTCCAGATACTGGCTAAGGCTCTTGCTGCCCCTATAGTGCCTTTTTTAGGCAGGGTTCAAGTAACAAATTCACCACCGTAACAGGAACAAGCAAGCAAGAAGTAAGGGTAATGCTACTCAATGCTAGAAGTCTAAATTTCAAAATGCAGTCACTCGAGGCACTCCTTAACATCGATATCTGTGCAGTGACTGAGACCTGGTTCAAGGCTCCAGAGAGCACCCCTGCACTACCAGGCTATAACTCATACCAGAAAGAAAAAATCCGCTTAGGCAAATGCTGCTTGCCACGCTTTATTATAATGAAACGTTACAAATTTGTCCAACGCTTTTAGTCTAACATGATGGTTAGACTTCCTCAGATAAACTGGCAAACATTGATTAGATGAAAAACACTTGTTTAAATAGCAAGTCTTCACTGTGAAGCCCGCCAAAATTCAAGCCAGTGATAAATTTTCTTAAAGTGATACGACGTTAGTGATCGAGTTAGACAAAAAGCGTTGGACAAGTTTGTAACGTTTCATTATAATAAAGTGTGGCGAGCAGCATTTGCCTAAGCAGATTTTTTCTTTCTGAGTTTCAGTTGTTTTGTTTGTAATCTTTGAGGTTTCCGTTCCGCTATGGCAAACAATTCGCTGGACAACACGCCTGGGATCTTTAGTAATACGCACGATGAAGAGAGCGGATCCATGCATGAATTAAGCATATTGGTACAGCTCCTCTCACAGAAATTGGATAACATGAACGAGAGATTGGATATGGTGATGGCAGCACAACAAAATTGCAAGCAGCAGGACCGAATGGTCACAACAGTACTGGTGCAGCAGAGGCAAGAGGAGCAGAGGTGTATGCCTACTCTATCTTCCGAGCAGGTGGAACGAGGTGATATTACACCAGGACAACAGACAGAGCAAATAAGCTCTGCACAGCATTTAATTACAGTTTCACCTTCGGGGCAACAAATGCAACAAACACATAGGTTAAATACAGTTATCAACAACAGCAATGATAGAGGGTATGATACTGAGAATAGAAATGAGTCAACAACCAGTAATGGGCCATCAAGTCAAATGCAACGACATGACTTGTCTAATTCAACCAGACCAATAATTAATTAGAAAGACTGGTTATTAGCACCCACAGGGTTGTGGGAAAATAATACTTTAAACAATAATACTGCTCAAGATAATGAGGTTGAGATTCCAGACTCGGAACTATTGAATTTACTTGATTCAAATATGCTGAAATATAAAAAACTCAGTTTAGAAATGGAATATTTTCAGGAATGTCTGAAATTAGAAATAGTCCCAAAGGGACTTAGAACCTGGAGATATCCTACGGGACTGATTCCCGGTTCACCCTTTCATCAGGATTTAATTAAGCTATTCAATCAACATGGAATGAATTTGTTGCAAGTAATGATCCAACATTACACAACATTAATGAAAGAATCGGAACCCGATATTGAATCTATAGACAAACAAATTAAAGAACACACTGATTTTCCAAGATACAAGTACAATTACCAACGTTGCTTTCAAAGTATTGAGCAACATCTGGAAAAATTAAGAGCTACCAAAATCAAGAAACTTCAAAGAGACCAAGCTCAATACAAAGTAGGGACAGCATACCCCACACCACCGAAGGCACAGATTCAAGTTAACAATCAGTCGTCTAATAGTAGAGAAACAGAAGAGATAGCGGCTACATACAACACAGCCTCAACATCTGAAGCTAACCCACAGCAACCCGTAACATATGCCAATATCCATAGAGATGGCACACAAGAAGACAACTTAAGGAGAAGTGATAGAATAAGGGAACGGAATAATAATAACAACCAAAATAACAGCAATAATAAGGAGCAAAATAACAATCAACAAGCATCTACCTCTAACCCTAGACAGGGTTTTCCATGACGGAACCAGAGGAAGCAATGGAACAGGAGGAAGAATCACAATCACAAGAGATAACATGGTATGCAGAATCAAAAGCGCTGGTACTAGTCAAAAACACACAACAAGATTTTATAATATATAATTTTTCTTCTTTTAATGTCACAGAACAATTAGCTGACATTCTAGCGAAGGGCTTAACCTTTGCACTATCTAACAAAATGGATATAGCCCAAACTATCTGTGACATTAAACTCTTTGTTAGAAAGTTGAATCTCAGACAACTCTTAGGAGTATATAACTCGACAATTAATCCTTTCAGCGTAGCCAGTTGCTTCAATCCACCTTTGCATGCTACGATTCACACCTTTGAGAAAATGTGTGAAATAGATTTGAGACAACTGGATCAACAAAGGAAGAATCATTTAAATAACCTATCTAAAGATGAGAGAGATAACATCAGCTTGCTAACATCAGACAATGTAAGAATCATGAACCCAGACAAGGGAGGGGGGCTTGTAATCATGGACCCATTGGATTACAATAATAAGATTAAAGACCTTTTAACATCAAATGCTTATGAAGAATCATCACTCAGTGAATATAATAGATCTAATCAATTCATTAGAAGTTTCTTGAATGAACTTCTCATTGAGGCAAGGATTAATTCACATGTTTTCAATTAACTCATGATAGAAGCCCCTAGAATACCAACCATTTTCGGAGTCCCAGAAATTCATAAGAACATTAATAATCCACCATTTAGACCAATAGTAAATGGTAGGAGATCCTCCACATATGCCTGTGCTAAGTATGTGGATGGGATTCTCAAGAAATACGTAACTAAAGATGAGTGGATAGTGAAGGACTCATGGGACTTTTTGGAAAAAATAAACAACTTGGATTATCAACAAGATAACAATTTCATAACAGTGGATGTGAAGGAACTTTACACCAGTATACCCCAACAGCAGGGTATGGATTGGGTGTTAGCAAACATGCAAAAAAAAAATGCAGATCCAGATGAAATAGCTCTGGTAGGAGAACTATTGGACATAATTCTGTCCTATAACTTCATTCTCTTCGAAAATCAATTTTATAAACAAAAGAAAGGAGTCGCGATGGGATCCCCGTGTGGATCAAGTTACGCTAATCTAGTGATGTCCTATTGGGAGAAAAATTTTGTATTTAATAATGATTTTCTCAACGGCATAATAATTTTCTATGCTAGATGCATAGATGACATCATTATAATGTTTCAAGGAGATGAAAAACAGGCAGTAGATATCGTGAATATGTTTAATGAGAGTACAGAATTTTTAGGATTTACCCATACCTATAATGAAGAATCTATTTCTTATTTAGATGCAAAGTGTAAGAATAGGGTACAAAAAGTGTATAAAGCAAACATCTTCAGAAAACCAACCTATTCTAATAATTTTTTGCACTTCTCTAGCACACATCCCATGCATCAGAAAAAATCGGTGGTCAAGGGTCAGCTCATCAGAGCTGCACGAATGATTACAACAGACATAAATTTTGAGCAGGAATGCTTAGAATTAAAACAGATGTTCCTCAATAGACAATACCCTCAATGTTTTTTGGACCCCATAATAGAAGAGGTTAAAATAAAAAGATCAAATGGATACTCTAAACCTATATTAAAGCAAAAAGATTTTGGTTCTCCAAAAGATGGAGTCCAATTTATGGAACGTTCGCAAACCATATCAAGAGGGCAATCTAATACTGAAGATTATAATTTGGCATGCATATTAAGATTCTCTTTAGATTTTGTTAGCATTAAAGGAATTATACTGAAGAATTGGAACATCCTCAACAATGACCATTTACTAACATCTAAATTAGGTCTAGTACCTAAGGTCATATGGAAGAAAGGTTCTAATTTTAAAGATATATTTCAAAAACACAATAATGCTAACCCTTTAGCCCTCAATAGAGGAATGGGACAATGTGAAATTGTCCATATTGCCATTACATGATTCCAGGCATAACAGGCATCAATGGAATCAAAATTCACATTAAAGGAAAATTTAATTGCAACTCTAAAGGAATTGTCTATTTAGCTACTTGCCAGAGGTGTCCTTGCTTTTATATAGGAAAGACGGAGTGAAGGCTAAGGGACAGAGTGTTTGAGCATTTGAGAAACATCAACTTGCACAAGGAAGATAATGCCTTAGTGAGGCACGTCATGGAATATCCTGATCATAAATTTTGTTTCAAAGTAATCCATCAAATCAAGCAAGAAACGGGCCCACACAATCTACTTTTGGAGAAATGTGAACTGTTATGGCAGATTAAGCTTAATGCTTTTATTTACCCAGGCCTCAATGAGAAATGTTCACTTATGTGCCTGTTAAAATTAAGAAGTTTAGAGAGGTAATCAATAGGTTGTTTAATTAAATAACAGAATAATTTGAAATCTAACAACCGACTGGAGGAATTAGTTGTGTGTGTGTGTATATATATATATATATATATATATATATATATATATATATATATATGTATATATATATATATATATATATATATATATATATATATGTATATATATATATATATATATATATATATATATATATATATATATATACAAAATATATAAAAAATTAATCTTGAATAATATTCAGATATCTTAATTATTATTATTATTTTTGAATATAGAAGACTTTAATGTAAATAAGTTGAATAATCACATAACCTCTGCTATCAGGAGCTTATTTTGATCTATTTTGAATTTATATTTGATTAAATGATGGTAACACAAAGTTAAACAAATCATTGTTAAAATTCATTAAATTTATATTGTTTTTAATTAATATAATTTTATATGATTCAAATAACCAATTGAATTGCGTTGTAAAAAGTTTTGTTCTCATAAACAGAACACTATTTAAAAGGTTTATTAATTTAATTTTTAAAAAATTTTGCATATCACTGTTTGACTCAAAAATGGACCGCTTTCTTGTTTAAATACAATGCGTTTACATTTGATGGATATTTTATGTTTTAAATATTTATTCATTTTTTAATATGTAAAATAAAGTATTTTTTAACATAATAAGAATAGATTTTAGGTATCAACTAAAAGGTTTAAATTTAGCATCAACTCTTTATTTTAGTGAACATTTATATATAGCGCTGATTTTATATATTAAAACAGTTGTATCACTTTAAGAAAATTTATCACTGGCTTGAATTTTGGCTGGCTTCACAGTGAAGACTTGCTATTTAAACAAGTGTTTTTCATCTAATCAATGTTTGCCAGTTTATCTGAGGAAGTCTAACCATCAAGTTAGATGAAAAGCGTTGGACAAGTTTGTAACGTTTCATTATAATAAAGCGTGGCGAGCAGCGTTTGCCTAAGCGGATTTTTTCTTTCTGAGTTTCAGTTGTTTTGTTTGTAGTCTATAACTCATACCACACTTTTTGGCCATGTAACCTGGGCCGAAACACCAAAGGTAGGAGTGTGTCCATATTCATTAAGGATATCCACACCTCCAGGATAGTTGCTCAGCATAATGCATCCGAGGTTATCCAAGTGCAACTAACTCTTGGCAAAACTGCAATCCAAATTGTAGCTTGCTACAGATCCCCCACCATGCCCCAGGATTCCCACTCCTCTATTCTTGATGTACTGGAAAATATTAGGGTTCAACCAAACACTCTAATAATGGGCAACTTCAACTACCCCACCATTAACTGGGAAAACTACTCATGTACCAACTCCTTAGCGCAACGCTTTCTGGAATTCATAAACTCTAATGCCCTAGATCAACTTATCCACACCCCCAGCAGGGGCAACAATATCCTAGACCTAGTCATTACCAACATGAGTGACCAATATTCCACACCTGATGTCAACTCCTCGTTGATCCGATCCGACTATAAGTTAATCACCATTGATATCCACATCCCACCCCCACCCCACATTAAGGAAACCACAGTAAACAATTTCTCCAAAGCCAACTTCATGCTTCTTAAGACAAAAGTAGTAAACTTCATGACACCCATGCAGATGGACAATGCAGTTACAACTGCTGAATCCTACACAAATGCACTCTATAAGCACTTACATGAGTGCATGGGTCGTGCTATCCCAAACAGAACCAAGACGCTATCCTCCAAAAAAAGGAAGCCAATCTGGTGGTCTCCTGCCATAAACAAACTGTACAACAGAAGGAAGAAACTGTTGCAAAACAAAGTAAAATCCCATGAGTGGAGGAGCTCCCTAGTCAGCCTCAGTAAGAAGCTGAGATCCCTTATAAGATCCTCCAAAGCTAGCTACGAAAATAAAATCGCCACTAATTCCAAGGACAACCACAAAGCATTCTATAGCTATGTCAAGAATCTCAATGGCAACACCAGGATCTGCTATGAGTTACAGCACAAAGGCATGAAAATCACAGAACCAACTGATATTGCCAACATCCTGGCAGATAGGTTCAGTGCTAACTTTACCCCCCCCCTCACCCCCTAAAGGGCCCATATCTATACAGGAAGAATGCAGAGTCCCTGTAATCACAACTACGCTGGTGAAAGCGGCACTCTCTAAAGCCAAAAACACAGCATCCATGGGACTGGACAACAGCCCAGGCTGTGTTTTACATGAACTTCAGAATGAACTGGCCCATGTTCAATAATAGCCTCGCATCAGGCTTTGTGCCCACTGAATGGCACACAACAACAGTTATCCCACTCCACAAAGGGGGAGCCACCACTGATCCCGGGAACTATAGACCTATTTGCCTGATGAGCCTGGTCTGCAAGGCCATGGAACGTGTCATCATGGAACTCATAAACAAAGACATTGGTAACCTCCAAACTCTAGATTCCACCCAGTTTGGGTTTGTGAAAGGCAGATCATGCCTCCTGAACCTGATCGACTTCTTTGAGGCAGTCATCAAAGCCGTAGATGAGGGTAAGTTGGTTCACACAGCCTATCTTGACCTCGCCAAGGCTTTCGACACCATCCCCAATTCTGGAATTATAGCTAAACTCAATAAACTAGGCATAAATCCCTACATCACAAGATGGGTTGCCAACTGGCTCACTGACAGAACCCACACTGTAAAAGTTGCAGACTCTAAATCTGACCTCAAACCAGTGACAAGTGGAGTACCACAGGGCTCCGTCCTGGGACCGCTCCTGTTTGGTATCTATTTCTCTGAAGTACAGGCTAACACAGAAGGCCTCTGGCTAACAAAGTTCGCAGATGACTGCAAACTAGGAGCCATAGTCAAGTCCCCAAATGATGTGAACATCCTACAGAAGGGCGTCTTTGAGACAGATGCCTGGTGTCAGAGCCATGGCCTCAAGCTCAATGCCAAAAATTGCAGTGTCATCCCCTTTGGTAAAAACTCTGTACCCATGAACTACCACATAGTCAGCAATCTACTTAACACTGAATGCGTGATAAGAGACCTTGGGACCCAAGTGGACAGTAGTCTCTCCTTTGATAGTCACATCACCACCATAGTCAGGAAGTCCTTCTACATGGCACACCTCATCATAAAAGGGTTTTCATCCAGGAAAAAAGAGGTCATCGTTCACCTCTACTCGACACTCATTAGACCCATTATAGAGTACAATGCCCCTTTTAGAATGTACCTCACAAGACATCTGCAACAGCTGGAAAGGCCACAGAAGTACCTCACAAAGAGGATTACTGGACTAAAACAATTGCCCTACACTGACCATCTCAAAAAACTCCAGCTTTACTCCATAGCATATTGCCTACTCCGAGCTGATCTCTGCTTAACATATAAAGCTGTGTCAAACCCAGAGCTGTTGGACATGCTACACCTAAAGAAATCCCAATCCCTCCAAGCTACACAGTCTAGGGACCTAAACCTTGTCACCACAATAAACAGGACATACTGGAGGGATAGATTCCTATCCCAGAGTCTTCCCAAACTCTGGAACAGGCTACCCATCTATGTGAAGCAAAGTTCTTCATTAGAACTCTTCAAGAAAAATCTTGATGAGTGGATGGGAAATAGGAAATACACCCCGGGGATCACTTATGTGTCTCTGCTCAACAGTGGCACAGGAAAATAACTTTCTTGGGTGGCGTAAGCCAGGGAACCTTGTTGGCTATGCTTATGTAGGCCCTTGGGCCGATAGCCTAGTACCTACCTATGAACCTATGAACCTATATGAATACTAAGCAATGGATAGCCCAGCTAAGTGGATTTGCCCATTGGTAAACAATGGTGAACCTGCACCTTTAAGTACTGCCAACTTTAGCTAAGCAGGTCTGCCCAAAGCTTAGCTTAGCTCAGCATTTTCAAAACCATCCAATCATGGCAAAGGATGGCAAATTGGCTGTATTTAAACCCTGCAGGCAGGAATACAGCTCATAACTGGTTGTAGATCTCCACTGTAGGCAGTATGGCAGAAGTTGGAAAGGGCATGCACTTCTGGGGGCAGCGCTGGGGCATACAGGATTCCAAGGTCATGGTAGGACTCCTGGTAAAAAAACATGACATGAGACTGCTGTAGGACCAGTACCAGGGCTGCCAATATGAAGCAGAAGCCTGGAAAAGTCTCACCCATGATCTCACCAGTGCCACTGGTATCCCTCAGACTGGTGAGCAGATCTGGCACCACCACTTGAAATGGAGGAAGAGGGAGCTCTTGGAACAGTGGGTCCAAGAAGCAAAAGACAGGGGAGATGTCCCAGCAGTGTGTAATTTTCATAGCAATAATTGTTTACCAAAGTCCAGCCTGTGTATGTGATGGATATGTATGCATAAATGTTTCCCTATTTTCATTACAGCTGCAGCTGAGCGGGCTGTGAACCAGGAAGCCCATGCCAGCAGGTTGCAAAGGCTGCGTCACGAGGCTGGTGAGTAACAATCCTGCTTGTAGTGGTCATACCAAATAAATATAAAGGAGTAAAATGTCACCTGGCTCTATAAAAATGTGTGTGGTTTGTACTGAATAAATCAGACAATATGACAGTAATAGTCCCATATAGGTCATATTTAAATAGTGTAACTTCCTGGCAATAAAGTTCACAATCCTGGACTGGTTGTGTTTACTCTGGTATTATACGGACTCACATGTTGCATTCACCAAGATCTGGTATGTGAATAGTACTGTTGTGTCAACTGTTTCTCACACTGTGCTACATAAAAAATATGTCTAGGAATGTCTGTATAAGAATGTTTTAATTACAAGGTCAGATTGTACAACCTAGAGAGACTTAGAAAACACCGAAGGAAGAGCCAGCACTTTCTAAATAGCTCACCCTGATGAAATACAAGTTGTTGTATTTTTAGCACATGCAGCCATTGTTCGAATCCTGGCAGTGGTAGTAAGCTGTATGCATAAGAATTATATCTAGGAATCTGGGAATATATTTAAAAACAGTCAGGTAGAGTTATCAAACCTCCACAGGTCTACCAAGTAAGAGAAGTAAAATGTAGCTATAAGACAACTGAAGTATACACTGTGTACAAACATACCACTGACCAAACCAAGGCCATAGGGTATTGTAGTAATACCTGTAGAGTAATGATTAGAGCAATGATCATTAAAGTTGTGAGTACTGCAAGGATATACAAGTTGTTAATTGACACCCCCCACATATCTGCAACAATAATCTAAACACAAAAATCAATGGATATGTTTTACACCAAACCTACTGTTGGGACATATGACCTATTGTTGAACAAATATCGAAATGTGTTTCTATTAATGTTCCATGTTGAAATACTATCATTGGTGGCCTGTTGCTATCAATGTAACCTGCATGCTGTTCTAATGGCCACTGTGGTTATATATATATATATATATATATATATATATATATATATATATATATATATATATATATACATGTGTTCTGTTTGCTATGCAGCTGTTCCAAATCTGTTGTTTTGGGTTAATGGGAATATCTATGCATGCTGTTATAACTAATCCTGGATTGTGTGGACTATTACTAACCCACATATGCTCTAAAACTGTAACACCATAGCACATTTGGGAAGGCTGGTCCCAGTGGGCCCACCTCTCCCACCTCACCTGGCCATGGCACCGAGCCCCAGTATGTCTAGGACCCAACCTGAGACCTCCTTGTCTTCTGGTCCAGCACTACCTTCATGTGGAACTGCCTCAGGGGATGGGGCTCATCCCCCTGGGAGTCGGCGGGGACAGGATACTGTCACCCGAAGCCAGGTACAGGGTTTGGTGTGTAGCGAGCTCTGAAAGGAGTTTGGAGATCTGCTATGCCAGCTTGAGGTCTGCATGGCACAATTAGAGGGTCAGCCTGCCCTCCTGCTCTGCCCCCGCGCAGCCACCTTCGAGGCCATGAAGGTGCAGTCGTGACTGCCTATGGGTGGGGACCTCAGTCCCACTGTTTCCATTTGGGGGTTCATGGACTTCCAATTTCCAAACACCCCTTCCCATCCAGGGTGTTTACCCCCTACATGTGTCATATACCACCCCTGTATGCTGTCTTGTCTGTCAAGTCTGTTTTTATACCCAACCTACCTCTCCAAATATACCTACTATCCTTTCCCAAACTCCCACTCTCACTTTAAAAAAAAAAGGGCAATCTGTTCCCCCCCAAAAAAAATTCACCCATACATAGCTGTCCATTTTACACACATGTCCACTGGACATGTAATCTGGTGTAATTGGCTTCATAACACGTTATTGTTGTCCTCACCCCTCTCTCAGGGGATTGAGTGTCCAAATATACCTCCAAATTCAGTATATATGCTGTAGAAGAAATGGACAGCTATGGATCTTCCCTACACCTGTCCTGCACACCCCTAGCTACATTCTCTATGGCCTTTCCCTCTGCATGCCTCCTTTTTCACCACTTTCTTATAACCCCTTTTTTTGTTTTAAAGAAATTAGCACAGGGGTAAGCGGGAGTAAACACTTTTAAGCAGTAGTAAGCGGGATTAAGCCTGTTTGCCCAATGCTAAGCAATGCCACACAGATTAAGCACTTTCAGGCTAACTATCTGTAAGCATATTTAACTGGAAGTTAGCATTGCTTACCACCACACAAACCCATGCAAAGCCACTTACAACTGCTTAAAAGTGCCTTAATCACTCTTTATGCAACAGCCCTTGTTCTGCCCAGCAACAAAAAAAAAATTCAGCCATTGCACAACTTGAACCCAGGACCCTGCCCCCCATTGCCACAGGTATTTGCCACTAATCCAAGTATATATATATATATATATATATATATATATATATATGTATGTGTGTGTATATATATATATTTATATATATACACACACACACACACACACACACACACACACACACACACACACACATATATATATATATATATATATATATATATATATATATATATATATATATATATATATATATATAAATATATAGTGCAGTCTGACATCTGATCCACTCTGAACCTCTCACTGCAAAACATCTGACCAAAGGCATTGTAAATAGGGGTGAAGGGGCCCAAAATAGGGACCTCTTGTAATTATTGCCATTATCCCTTCCTTCACACCTGAACTGTTCTGCCTTGCAACAGGTTAACCAGTCCTTGCAAATCTTGAACCCAGCAACCTGCAGAACATAGCCACAATGAATTACCACTAAGCCATCTCAGCTATAAGATGTGGGGATGATTTCTCTAACATATGATGCAGAACAGTCAGTCTACCATAGGGAATGTACAATGTGGAAAAAGTAAACGTCATAATGATGCATATACATACACACACACACACACACACACACACACACACACACACACACACACACATACACACACACACATATATATATGTATATCAGTACTTATAGATATATATAAAGAATATCAAACAGCGATTATGCCTACAGTTGCCACCTTTTCAAATAGCCAGTGTCTGATTCTTTCCTACACATGAGAATTATTGCATGAAACATAAACCCACACACAATGCAAATGACAGTTTGCATACATATAATTGTCTATTTGTGTACTATTTCAGTTGCTTATGCTATTTCTTATAGCATTTAGGTGTTTGAAATACATAATAACTGATTAATGCAACTCTCAAAGAAAACATATGATGCAGTAATCTGCAAAACATAACATCATTTGCTGTCTAGGCTAAAGCCTTCAAGTAGTACAACAGTAAAAAACACACTTGCCTTGAAGACCAGAATCTATCACAGTTATAATTACAGATGTAGTTCAACAGCCTCCAATTACACTCTGTAGTCAACCCCCTAGTGGGAAAAGTATCAATTTTCAAATTATAAATGTATCCGTTACATGACAATGCTTAACTTAAAATGTCACTGTCACACTGACAAACAGAACTGTGTGCAGGACAGTAAGCTTTAGCTCACCACTGTTCCCATGGTGAAATGTATGAAAATGTACAGCCATATACCTTTATGTTTCTTATTACTGATAGTCCTCACATGTTGTAACAGCCTAGGTTAAAAACATTTAATACCCCTCTCCCATAAAATGTCTTACAAGGGCTTATAACAGTGTTTTCTATACACTGACCTCCAGACTATACAAGGTCACATATGTTTTATCTAGCTGTAGTCCACACATATATGGACTATACCCCACAAGTTGTGTGGGAGTCCACAACATCACTGGAATGAAGCAGGAATATTAGCACTAAATAATGATAGACCATACCTATCAACTTCTTACTGCATGACATCTGGACAAAGCCTGGTATATAAGTGGAGGACAGAGGCTGAAACACAGGGCCATGTTCGAAATATTCCTGTTATACACTGTGAAAGTTGCTGGTGTTACACGATTGGTTGCAACATACCCTTACTCAGGAATATGAAGTCAGAAACACAAATGGATGTTGTCATGTACTGATAGCAATCAACGGAGAGAATGCCACTGATATGTCAGGGACAAGACCTGTGTAGGGAACAGACAAAACATAACAACCAATAGTTTGGCCATCATGTGGATAGGTCCACATTTGAGAGCTATGCAGACATACTGCATTCCATGCAAAGCTAGCATGTACACACAAACCCTGTAAAACTAGCAGTAGTCAATGCTTATAACATCAATACTCACATGCTGTCCCTAGGTCTGGAACCTTATACAAACATGTAGTTGGCCTATGTCCATAACTCCTGTTGTAAGAGGTATTCCTACCTGCTGTCTGTAACACTGCTGCCCCCACACATGAAGGATGTCTTCCATACAGGAAAGGTAAAGGGACAACTCCCACATGATGTAGTTATTTGCTACAAACTTCAGTGGTTTGTAATAGGCATATCTACGATCTGTCCCTATATACCCCCTCTAATGATAGGCTTTGTCCACATGTGATGCTCTAAGTGGTGGATAGGTTGGGTCACAGCTAAGGAGCCTGAGACACCCTGGGAAAGGACAGCTCACATATGGCAACCACTAGAGTATTTGTCAAACAGTTATGTCTGTGTCACTGCTAGGTCAGTTAATGGGATGTTGTCCATATCCATTTTTACCTGTGAATATGAGTATTATACATGTTTGTATTGTAAATCTGGGATGCCTATATAGGACATGAGCATAGTAAAACACTGTTGCAGATGATTGTGTTAAACGGCATGTGGTATATTGAGTTAATAACATTCAACTGTACAGTGTGCTTCTGGAGAATGTTCACAGTTGTGACAGATATTTGTAGTCACTTACACATATACTTGTGTTATGGCAGCTATATTAATACTTTATCAAATTTGACTTCCCTGTTTTGTCACCCAGTGATGTGGACCAATGACCAGAAGTCCTGGTATAACAGGTTAAGACATTTTATTGAGCTGCAAGACTGTAAATACACTGTACCATAATGATATAGAACACAAATGTATATCAGGTATCCCCTGAGCATGTGTATGAATGTGTATGTTCAGCTGAGTGGCACAGAAGTAATAACATGGGTCACAAGCAGTCCGGAAAATAGGATGTGCATGTTGCACATGTGTGTAATATCACTGTCACTGCATACAACAAAATAAAATGTGTACTACTACTGATTGTTGCATTGCCACGACACTGATATGGGTAGTACAGTAGGCATGCTTATCAAATAGTAATCAGACAAATGTACAACTGTGTTATGACCCACTGTCCATGCCTACCACTAACAGCTATATCAACACCCATATACACTGGTGTACACACCCCTGTTGGAATGCCAGGTCTGTGTGCTGTATGCCAATGAGACCACAGAAAGTCATGTCAAAACGTTTCTCACCTCAAATGTAATCCATAACCTGTACAAGTCTATTGAAAAAGAAACAAAGCTGTTTCATGGAAGGTGAGCAACCATTGCCAAGTGAAGATGTGATATGACGTTAGAGTACAAACCAAGACAAATGGATGCTGTAATCATCTCAGCAGGTGTTTACACAACATATCCATGTAAGGGTGTACACACACATTCAACTGACTTACTGCACTGTGTATTAATTCCCATATGTTTCCACAGGACAGGTTGTTATGTTCCCTATTGAACTGAGCAGGCTATAGGACACATCACAGGCTGGAATTGTGTTGACATGTACTTTTGTGGTGTCATGTTCCAATTGCACAAGTACCATGTATTGTAACAGGGGTGTGTACACTTCATATCTACTGCAGCTATATGGAATCAGCAGTACCTTACCTGTAGAACCATCCTCCACCAGCGATAGAGTAATCCTCCTTGGTGGAGAGCACCAAGACAAAAAGCACATGAAAGGTTGCTATAGTGGCTGTACAGGGACACATAGGTGCAGACCACAACTTGGAAGCAAGTGCACCTCTATCTGAGCAAGCACATAGGTTCACATGTGACTTCCTGTAAGGCTGACTATGATTAGAAATCAGACATATCCAAACAACCAAGGCCAATTGCAACCATGTCTACACATATTTACGCAGTCTCAGAGCCAGTGACACAAGTCAACCTGTACTGGGGGTAAAGCACACCTCATACACACAAGCCACGGATACAGGCAACCTGCATCAGACAGGATAGGTGGGAACAGTGGCACCCTGTCCACAACATTAGTACAGGGGGATATGTACATCAACCACACTCCTGCCCGCATCAGTGGTGAGCATGGACATAATGTTGACTGATGGCAACAACAGCAAGTCTCCATGGGGCATGAGAACATCACAGTTTGCCTCCTACATGAATACAGGCACATGTTCACAGTTACATCACACACTACAGTCAAACACACACATGCCATCATCCATACACCATCCACATGGAAGATGGCCACTGTCATTCCTCTACACAGAAATGAATGGTGAATAGTGGATTATACCATTAAGTGTCCAACATTGGGGGAACTGGACAGGTCAGGTCCAGGGGTGTAATGCAAGATGTCAAAGCCATGATAGCTTACAGTGTAATGGTATAGTCTGGATTATTTGCAAGTCATATCCAGTGTTGATGTGCACGTGGACAACTGTATGAGATCCTGTGACCTTTTTTCCTGTTTACGTCTTCCAGGTACAATGTCCCAGGAATATTTGCCTGCATTCACAAACCTGGAAAATGATGCGATCATCCAATACCTCATCATGCATCATGCCATCCTCTTTAGCCGCAGGGCCCAGGATCTGCAGGAGAGGACCGCCCTGTGGAACGCGCTCTTCCACAGGGTAAATGATGTTGGTGTGCACAATGGAAATTATGAACAGGTGTGGCATCGCTGCACAGATCTGATCTGCCATGTCCATCAGCATGCTGCTGCAGTTAGGAGGGACCAGCTAGCCACAGGTGATGTTCATGCCATCCAGCACAAACCGACACATGCTGAGGAGCTCCTCGACAACCTTGGGGCACGGGCCCACCAGTCAAGCCAGCAGGCTGAAGACAGCATTGTAGAGGTGGGTGCCACCCACACAATGAATGAGAAGCATGCAGGTAAGCCCCCAGGGCACATTACTAGACCACTGTTGCTTATCCATTTTAATCTGTAAAGTATCTACATGCATATGTCAGATAAACTAGTCTGTTGCTGCAGTTTAGTACTGAACAGATGTGCATAATCTCTAGTATTATTGGTTTGTACTGTCAATGTGCTGAAATGCTGCTCCCACCCTGTACCAATGCCACAGGTGTGGCTACTGACATTACTTCTCTCACACTACTATTTATGTCCCTCTGGTATACAACTGGCTCAGCAGCCTGTAGCTGGTGAGTATGGAGTTGTTTTGTTCAGGTTTGCCAATACACCAGCCTTGTTATGGCCATGTTATTTACCATGCACACAATTAACACACCTATCCATAATGCATGCTGTACATGTTCACTTATTGTTGGTGTTAACTGCACTGCATCACAGTGGTCACCATGGTGGCATATCTGAAGGGTATGTAAGAGTCCTGCAGTATACCTAATAACCTGTCAGTGCAAGATGTGTGGACAGAGATGAACATAATAGTGGGACAAATGGCCTACAGTAGGGACATGTCTGAAACATTACCCTTATACAGTGGCTACAACAGTGTATACACAACTATTACAATGGCAACTGTTCCTGATATAAACAACGGCAAATAACAATACAACATTCCATACCTTTTACAAACTGTAATGTGATCCTAATATGAGCAATGAATGTGTAATATGGAATCCTATGTTAGGACAACAAATATGGTGAATACATACCTTAACAAACACTGGAAGCATATGTGTGCACACACCCCAAATAACATATTGTGGAAGCAGTTTGTGATGTACTGACAGCATTCACTCTTCTTGAGTACACACCTTCCCTCAAGTACAGTGCCTCAATTTCACACCAAGTAATGGTCTGCTGTTCAAGAAGTATGTCCATTACATTTGCCCACTCACATGCAACAGAGGCAGCCATGGCTTGCAAATATCTTACAAACCATGAAATGGATCCCATATCTGAAAGTTAGCACTCAAGAGTGGGAAAAGTAGCCTTACCTCACCATTGCATATACCATGGCAAACAGTGCAGACAGTCATGTATGTGTGTATGAAGTATGTGGCAACATTGATGTAGAAAATAAACAGATGGCAAAACATGTTGCAAACTGGTCATGGAGGCTGCCCAGAAACATGCAGCAACATGGAGTGACTTGCAGAAATGTCTAGCAAGTACTGCCTGTGCAGTACGTGTGTCAAAAATTGCCTGGATTCTGCATAAGCATGGCCTATGGGTTAGGGTAATCAGATGGAAGAGTTGCCCCACATGAAACATCATTCAGGGCTCTCTACAGGTAACATAAGCATAACATCAAGTATCCCAAAGGCATGTGTTGAAATGTGTAATGGTGTCATGAGATCAAGGCTCAAACCTACACAGTATTCAAAAAGATATGTGTGGTGCACAAGCAATACCTCACTCCACCTCAGGGCCACCATCCACAATATTTAGCTTGCTAGTGCCAGTGAACATTTTTAGGTTTTCTGTTCATTAGCTGAACCTAGGCTGGTAGACATGGTGTTTGGAATTTGGAGCACTGCAAATAACACTCATGTGTCGCCCATAGTTGTCAGGCATCTGCAATAAGGCTGATGATGGGGATGGGTATCAGAAATGAAGAATACCTCAAAAGCTTGCTAGGAATGGCTGTATCTGAACACAGTCAAGGTTATGAATTGTGCCAGACATAACCCTGACTCTACAGCAATAGTGAAGTCAATGTGTGACGTCCAAGGGCTGTGCACATGAGCTGAACTTGCAATCTGGCAGAATTGGGGTACATTTGTAGGACAGAGTGGCCAAATAATGGCAAGTGCAAGATGGGCCATGCCAATATACTTCTTCCCAGAATAGTCACTGCTGTAGTTCACTTAACAGGTGCTTCAACAAACCATTGTGTTAAGTGTGTGCACACTTATGCAAACCACATATTGTATGCATCTCATTCAGCATTTGCATGACTAACACATTTGTTTGATACTGCATTGGATTGCACAGGTCATATGTCACATGTCAGGTGTGTGTAATGTTAACAAATGCAGTATTGTGGCCCCATTCCATATCATAGAAGAGAGTGGCATGTCAACAAGGGTCTGTACACTACTCATATCCACATTAATCTTTGAAGGGTGTTATTGTAACTGGATTTTATTGCACATACATGCACTGCTGATGACGAGATATGCAAATCAATGGACAGGCATTAATTACTAACATCAGTCCTTATATTATCCTAGGTATGTGTTAGACAAACACATAGAGGCTGTGAGCAACAGAGCAAACATAACTGCCACACATATACCCATTCAGCAATGGTGTGTACACTTATGAGGTATGGTGCACAGTACATGCCAGTATGCTGTACAGGTGCACAGCAATACTGTGTACATGGGTGCAGTGTGTTCCAGGGGAAGGGGCATCACCTACTAACACACCTCATGCATCACAGAGACATATAATGTTGATAACAAGGACTGAGTATGGCTGCAGTGCATGCTGTTGAGTGCCATATGTCATGCATGTTGACTGTTGGGTAATGAGAGATCTGTGTAATATCTTTGTGCCACCTCACCTGTAAGTATGTGTGTGTGTGTGTGTGTGTGTGTGTGTGTGTGTGTGTGTGTGTGTGTGTGTGTAGAAGTAAATCATAATGTACAGGTCTTAATATACATTTCTTGTATGCCCTTCACAGATGACGAGATGGATCAGTGTCCCTCCTGCAGGCAAACTGATGTTAGTGTCTATACAGACTCTGACAATGATGATAGGCAGAGTGAGGCACAAGCAGGGTTGTCAGGGGGTGAATCTGTGCTATTGGTTGAAATCCCACTTTTATCCACCCCATCCCCGCACACAGTCACAATGCCCATACATACCCCGTCACCAGTGTCCATAGATGAGGGTCAGTTGGTGGGTGGTGGCATGGGACAGGAAAGTGTGAGGACTATGGCAAGTGTGTCTGTACACAGCAGCCATAGCAGGATGACTGTTGAGGTACCACGCAGGCAGATGTACAGGGATGCTCATAGGAAGGCTGCTGGCCATCATCCCCCTAGCAGAAGTGCCACAGCAGGTGTCACCAGATGCATGTTTTGGGCCATGATGGAGGCACAGGCATGTATGGAATGTTACACCACAGATAGTATGAGGCTCCAGATGGCTACTCTTCCTGCTGTATGTGACTACATCCGTGAAGTTGCAGGTGCCCAGCATTATTTTGCAGAGGTCATGGATAGACGGTCGGATGAGATGCTAGGAATCCTCGACAGTGTGGTGTCTGTGATACAGCATGTGGTGGGAGTAGGGCGTCAGCCATGTGGATGTAGGTCAGAAACACCAACAGGTGAAGGTCTATGTGGATGTGCAACAACTCACGGCCACTCCCGTAGTGGTAGTAACAGCACCAGCACTGCAGGTGGGGTGCTGTCTACATCACAACACAGCAGGCCATGTATACGTGGTCCTGGATTGTTCCAACAGGGATGTAGATTCAGTGGACAATTGTCATCATCAGGGGAGAATACCATATCTGGGCTTCTGCCTGGTAGTGCCCATGCAACCTCTGGCAGGTACAGTTCCAATGTCCATGGCGGACATGGTGAACTGTACACCCTGCCATGTATGGTCTGCGGCTGTCCAAAAAAACTCCTGTATAGGGCAGCCATATGGCAGAAATGCGTTCATACATACATACATACATACATACATACATACACACACACATCACCAACACAGCGAGGGCACCTCCATACCTACACACACCACATCTGCACAGCTCATTTAATAAAGAACCCCCTAACCCACACACATGATGTCAACAAAATGACTCAGCCTAGGCCTCAAGGCAAACCCACAACACACCCTGTGCATATGATAATACCTGTGCCACATCCCTGTCATCCATACCATCAATGCAGGGACATGCTAATATAATTCTGATGCACAAGATGATGTACTAAGGTTTAGCAATGCAATGTTGTTTAACGTGTTGTCAGCTGGAATGATTAATGCTTACATGTCAGGGTGTGTAGCTGTCCAGCCTTGATGCATTATAGCTGTCATTAAAACTGACTGATTGTGGTCTCCATAATGTATTCTGTCTGTGTTCTAGGTGTCTATGTGTCAGCAGGATGTTGGTCTGCTGTCCTTTCCTACAATGGGTGTGGCACTGTGGTGACACACTGACTGTATCATATCCCGGGTAGAGATGAACACAAGTAACAGGTATGTATAACAGTTACTGCATGTGCCACATGGCTGATAAATCTGAGGGGTGTATACAAGTGAGTGCATGGTGGCTGATGTAAGCAGCTCTTCTACAGTGGACAATGATAAGTGTTCTGGGTGGCACACACCAAATGTTTGTGAATAACACACACACACACAGAGGCTTTGGTGTTGATGCAATACACAGTGAATACTGTTCACATGAATGTACTTCATTTTGCAGTGAACTCATTTTGGTCTATGTAATTCCACCAAGACCAAATTGCCAAAACATCACATCAGTAAATAATCAGTCCACCAGTTTAATGTCATTGACAATGGTACCATTAGGGTATATATCCTCTTGCCCAGTGTAGTGCAATCCTGGAGTTGGTAAACATAGATGTGCTAGTGCGGTGGCGTAGAACCACACATAGTGTGATTAACAACTACTTAACCTGTTATCATAAACTGTACAGTATAACAACACACTAAGCAGGGGGGTACACACAACAACAACCCCAATGTGGGTGGCTGTGCCCACAACAACCACAACAAACTATATATACCAACTCCAGTATCACTGTACAGCTGTACAGTGGAGAAGAGGGTATTTACACATCCACTACTAGTTTTGATGGAATGAATTTCCATAAGATAATTGCTTTGAAATGTTACCTTTTGCCAGTTGGTACTCGGACAAATGATCTCCTGGGACATATATTTTCTGCAAACTGAAGTAGATCCCTTCATATACACGCACATGTACTTGGCAACACTGAGAGTAGAACCCCTACATAGGTACTTATTGCTACTAATGTGTTTAGCCTTAATTGCACATGCCACAGGTCAAACACCAAGAACACGATAATCAGTACTTAGAGTCCAACTTTGCTTGCAGGGTGTATGGTTCCAGCACTACAATCTGCAATCTACTCTTACTTGGAAAATCACTGTTAAAAGTAGTAATGTAATGATACAATACATGCAAGTGTGACTGCATATAACCTGGAATACTACCGAAGTATGAAACACATACAAAGAGAAAAGATTGTGGTACTACCCATGTATACTCAGGTGTCCCATACAGTGTACTCACACCCCTTACTACTGTAATGACAGCACATAGAAGCATGTCATGTACATGGAATTAAATACACTTATTAAAGATGTCATTACCCTGCTATTTTATTTTACTGGAATGTGATCACTAGTTATCAGAGCTGATCTTTGCTTAGCAGGTGTAAGCATTCCTTAAATGTAAATGCTAATCAGATTTTCGCACTGGTGAGGGAAGCCTACATGGTGAAAGCGCTTATTCGTTTAACCGTACGTTAGCACATATTACTGTCACGCAAACCCATACAAACCTGCTTAAAGCTGCTCAAAACTGCATTAACCACTCTGTACTCAACCGTCCTTGTTCTGATTAGCAACAAAATAAACAGCCCTTACAAGTGTTGAATCTAGGACCCTCTAGACTCTAATCACAGCACTTAACCACTAAGCTATCTGAGATGTGAAGATGTCTGTTGTTTTTTCAGATATATCATTCAGTACACATACTGAATAGCAGTGAACATCTGCTTTGACTACTACAATTGTTGAGTACTTGTAAGTGAAAATAGTGCTGAATCAGTCATGTTCGTATATGTAAGTATACACATATCAGATTAATATGGTGGGATACATCTGAGAATGTATATACAACACTCATGTTTACACATAAAAGGTTATAGATATATGTGTATACATGTATATATATATATACATATTCATACACACATATATATCTATATTGGTATATATTTCTATCTCTCTCTCTCTCTCTCTCTATATATATATATATATATATATATATATATATATGTATATAAATATATATATATATATATATATATATATATATATCTATATATATATATAAATATATGTATATGTAACATATGCCCATGACATGTAGTGGAGTCATACCTCAGCACCATAAATCTCAACCTCGTACTGCAAGGGAACATAATGTATGTATTGCAGTTATAAATATAGAATGTTGCTACAGTGGTTGTGTTAACATACATGTTGTGAAGAAAGACTCTTTTGAAACTGACATGTACGCCATCAGTTACTGACAGACATCATAAAATCATCATAGTGAAGTACCACACAAATCACAGTAATGATCCTGTGGATTACAGAAGAAATATGAGCAATAAACACGGACAGTCTGAAACAATCTGGTCAGTCAGGAGGTATACACAGAATGCCTTAGTGCAAGAAATGTGGAACAAGCCTGACAAAGGGGATGTTTACAGCCATGAAATGGGGATATATCAGAAATACTGGACTAGATAAGCTCAAGCAGTTGATGCATTTACACCCTCCTGTCTGTCTTAACACATATTAACTGATGCAGCAGAGGTCCCAAGCCACATACTTCACACTAGTTAGTGACATACATCTTCACACCAGCTCACTACTTTGTCAGAAATACACAACATGTATGGTGGCCAGGAAACAGTACATCTGACAAATATCTGGATATAACATCACGCTAGGTTAAATACACTGAGCTGCTAGGCATGTTACCAAGCACTGTCTACACTACAGGCAGACTTCCACAACACAAACCCAATTTACCTATGGGGGAATACTCATGTAATTGCAAATATAGTAGGCACTAAAGGCGTGTAACAGCATGGAGTAACAGACACCAGTGGGAAAGTGCATACTCACAACCATTCTCAACACAGTCACAGTCACATAATGATAAGCCTAAGCAATAGTACAGTCTATGGCCTGTGTGAACAAAAGTCACCATCATGTTTGCCACTCACAAACTAACCCTACATATACTGGCCCAATTCACAGTGTAGTTTGATGCCTGACTGTGGTATGGACATATCTCAGTCTGGCCCTGCAAAGATATAGGGTTCCTATTACCAGATCGCAGGCACAGTTTGTTGAATGCATCTTGATCAAACTGAAAAGAGCAAAAAGGCAAAATAGGGAAGCGGCTTTTCAGCGAATTCTTTCCCTGGGAAAGAATTAGCTTGGCCACTTTCATTATTTTGCCATTTTTGGCACTGTAGTGCGATCTTGGAGTTGATATATTTAAGTAGGGGGTGGGGAGCACAGTCCCCCACATTATGTAATGTTTTAAAGTTTTTTTTTTTTTATTTCGGAACAGCGATTTTTTTTCTCTTGTAAAAAAAAATCGTTGTTCTGAGGTTTCAATGTTGTAAGCTTTCGCTTACATGGGGTCAATTATTTATCGTTCGTTTTTGTAAGCATGTGATAATATAATATAGACCCAACATATAGGCTGATAAGATATCAGAAACTGGAGCAGCATGCAACATCAAATAGAACAGGACCTAGAA
This sequence comes from Protopterus annectens, assembly GCF_019279795.1. Classification (NCBI taxonomy): domain Eukaryota; kingdom Metazoa; phylum Chordata; order Ceratodontiformes; family Protopteridae; genus Protopterus; species Protopterus annectens. The sequence continues at coordinate 1,479,540,506 of NC_056737.1, forward strand.
TACTGACATCTATCCCAGTCTGTACACAGGCCAAATAACATAATCACAGTACACTGCTACATAATACAGATACTCTGTCAACAATCACCAGGTACACTGACCTCACTACTGTACAGACTACAACAGAATGTTCAGGTTTTGTCTTAACTATTAGACCTCCTATACATTGCATGTCTGGCAGTCTGATATATCACTGGCTTGATATCAGGAATTATGTCAGTAAATAATGCTATACTGTACATATCCACCTCTTACTTCATGACATATGAAGAAAGGGTGACAGACTTGGGGACATAGGCACAAACGCAGGGCCAATATTGACATATTGCAGTTATAACCTGAGAAAAATGTTGGTGTAACAGGGTTTGTTGTGACATATCTCTTCTGAGGGATATGAAGTCAGTAACACACATGGATGTTACCATTTACTGACTACAATTATCAGAGTATGCGACTGCATTTACAAAGACAGAAAATATGTGAGTAACACTAAATCTAAGACTCCAAACTCTGGCCAGTCTGCAGATAGCCATACAGATAAGAGTTTTCTCAACCACATAACACTGTCATGCCAGACTTTAAATTATGCAGAACAGCCATACCCACACAAACCCTGTTAAACCAACATTACTTTAAATGTAAAACAGCAACACTTATATTCTGACCCCATGTCTGGAACATCCCCCTCCAGTTTGTTGGCCTGTCTCCACAGTGTTTGTTGTAATATGTAATTCCAACTACCCTCTGTGATGCTGTTTGTCACACACCCACATGAAGTCCTGCTCACAGTGAAGGAGAAGGGCCAACACACACTTGCAGTGCTTACTTATAGGAGTGTGTTTCATTGCAAGTGGCTATAGGAATGATACTGCAGGTGTTCCACATGCAATTAGCAAGTGGAAGACTCCAATTTATGAAAAGGCCATCAGTAGATCATGAGCATTACCTTTCAAAGTCAAGCTGCTGGCTATGCAAAACAGATGCATTTTTCCACCTCTACTGGGGGGGGGGGCGCAGACAGACAGAGGAAAAGAAAGAAAGGAAAAGAGAAAGAGCCAAGCATGTTTGTGTATGATCCATGGGTGGAGAGAGGTTGCTGGGTATTATAATGTTTGCCTATATATAAATGTATGGCTGTGGATTGTCTACAACAAACTCAATGATGTTTGACAACTGTTGGCCTTGTAATGTGACATTGGGACATATGGGTCATCAATATGAAAATGTAGCAAAATCCATGTTACAATGGATCTTGTTATTTACACAATCACACCAACACTCACTTGCCAGTACTGGGTTTCAAACTCCTAGCTAGCTATGTATTGGTAGTGTTACACAGTCATCACAAGTGCCATGGAGCTTATATGTTAGAAAGCTGTCCAAACGTATCTTTGAAGGTGAGTGACATCAGCTTCAGTGTTAAAGGAGGAGTAAGTTTAGTGCAGTAAGTGTGAATGACCACAAAATCAGGTGTCAACAAAGACTCACACACATTATCACAATTGCCAGGAACAGGATTAGAATACCTTCCTAACTAATTTGCTACACTATGGTATTACGCAGTTATCACAAGCACCATGGAGCTTATATGTTAGAGAGTTTCCAAAGGTATCTTTGAAGGTGAGTGACATCAGCTGCAGAGCTAAAGGAGGGGTAAGGGAAGTGTAGTAAGTGTGAATGACCACAAAATCAGGTGTCAGCAAAGATTCATACACACATTATCACAGTTGCCAGGATCAGGATTACAGCTCCTACCTAACTAGTTTGCTACAGTATGATATTGCACGGTTATCATAAGTACCACATAATTTATATGCTGGGGATTTGTCCAAAGGTATCTTTGAAGCTGAGTGACATCAGCTGCAGAGCTAAAAGAGGGGTAAGGGAAGTGTGGTAAGTGTGAATGACCGCAAAATCAGGTGTCAACAAAGACACATACACACATGATCACAATTGTCAGGACTAGGATTAGAACTCCTACCTAACTAGTTTGCTACACTATGGTATTACGCAGTTATCTCAAGTGCCACAGAGCTTATATGCTAAAGAGCTGTCCAAAGGTATCTTTGAAGGTGAATGACATCAGCTGCAGCATTTAAGGAGGGGTACGGGAAGTGTATTAAGTGTGAATGACCACAAACTCAGGTGTTAACAAAGACACACACACTCTTACATGCAAACACACACACATTTACACAGTTGCCATGTTTGGGATTAGAACTCCTACCTAAGTACTTTGCTATACTGGAGCATTACACAGTTATTGCAAGTGCCACGGAGCTTATAGAGCAAAGACTTGGCCAAAGAGTTATTTCAAGGTGACTGATATTAGCAGGTGTGCTAAAGTAGGGAATGGCAGGTGTAGTGAGTTGTGAATGGCCTCAAAATCATTCATCTCCACACACACTATCACAGTCGCCATGTCTGGCATTAGAACTCCTACCTACCTAGTTTGCTATACTACATTATTACAAAGTCATCACAAGTGTCACGAAGTTATAGGGCTGAGATTTGGCCAAAGGGGTATTTCAAGGTGCTAACATCAGCAGGTGTGCTAAAGTGGAGAATGGCAGGTGTAGTGAGTGTGAATGGTCTCATAGTCATTCATCTCCATACACACAAACACACATATACAGTTGCCATGTCTGGGATTAGAACTCCTACCTAACCAGTTTGATATACTGTAGTATTACGCAGTTATCTCAAGCTCCATGTAGCTTATAGGGCTGAGACTTGGCTAAAGGATTATTTCAAGTTGACTGACAGCAGGTGTGCTAAAGTGGAAAATGGCAGGCATAGTGAGTGTGAATGGCCTCAAAATCATTCATCTCCACACAAACACACACACACACACACACACACACACACAAATGCTATCATAGTTGTCATGTCTGGGATTTGAACTCCTACCTAACTAGTTTACTACTCTACAGTATTATGCAGTTATCGCAAGTGCCACGGAGATTATAGGGCTAAGATTTAGCCAAAGGGTTATTTCAAGGTGACTGACATCAGCAGATGTGCTAAAGTGGGCAATGGCAGGTGTAATGAGTGTGAATGGCCTCAAAATCATTCACCTCCACAACCACACATTATCACAGTTGCCATGTCTGGGATTAGAACCCTACCTAACTAATCTGCTACACTACAGAATTGCGCAGTCACCGGGAGTGCAACAGAGCCTATAGAGTTAAGATTTGGCTGATGGTTTATTTCAAGGTGACTGACATCAGCAGGAGTGTTAAAATGAGCAATAGGAAGTGCAGTGTGTGTGAATGGGCCATAAATCATTACTCTGGAAAAACATACACTCAGTCACACACAACTTTACATTTGACAGGATTGAGTATACACATGCTACATGAATACTGATTTGTACTATTGTGTTACACAGTTATCTCAAGCACCACATGCACTATAGGGCTGAGTGCTACCAAAAGGAATGTCTACAGTGTTTGACATCAGCACATCATGTGATATCAGCCAAGTGGAAGTGTAATGGGTGGGACAGGCCTCATAATGGAATTTTATCTGTCACGGTCTGTCTCTCTCTTACCCACATCTCTGTGTGTGTATATTTGACATATAGTGTGTTGGCCTTGGATATGTGTGAGTACTCCTATCCAATGTGTTTGTGAAGCATAAATGGTGCACAATTTGGTGTGTGTGCACAGACATCTGCAAATGACAGATATGTATAGTCCTCTGTGGAATCAGACATGGGCTTCATTTCTCTAAGTGTAGGAGCATGCCGAGTATGACCTTGTGTACTGAGTGTGTGAATCCATTCCAGGTAGGGTTGCACTCCAGTCCAGGATTTGGTGTTCTCAAACTACCGATAGCAACCTGTTTCTGCAGGATATCTGTAGATAGGTTGACAATATGGAGTCACAATGGGCGACAGATAGGGGGATACTGTAACTATTGCTGTCTGTGCTGCTTGTGTTACATGGTTGGTGTTTGCAGAGATATCCAGACATATGTACTGTTTTACACTGTGATGTAATATGTCGACTACTGACAGATATAATTATTTGCTCACAGTTATTTACGGGGAAATACAAGATGAATGAAGCTGAGTCCAGTATTGTGATCCACAGCCTACACATTCTTGTACAATCCTGCCATTCCGGAGGGGTAGCTACAGACACTTGCTGATGGGTCTGTTTAAATGGTCCAGCACGTTGGTAGTACAGTGGCTGAGGATCCCCTTCTTATACATATATTGACTTAACAGAATGGCCATATCCTGCTGTGGCCATACCTCTCAGCTGTACAGATTCACCCGGGTTACCTAGAGTCAGGACTCATATATCTGGTCAGTTTCCCTTCACATTTTGGTTTACAAGCATGTTTGTAGCCACCCATTACTGGAATTGCAGGCAGGGGTAGTATGGGCACACATCAGAGTTTCAGAATTCACACACTCCATGACGTCCATGCTTCTACTGTTCCACCTGAAAACATTGAAATTCCAAAACATTGACTGTCATATTATCAAGACCATATTATCAATATTTCGGAACACTGAAGTCTTCAAGTGAAACCAAAAAAAAAAAACTTTTAAAACTAGTGCACCCCTCATGTGGGGGGCTGTACCCCCCCCCCACACCCCCCTACTTTAATATACCAACTCCGAGATTGCACTACAGTGGGGTAAAGAGAAATCTCCATTTTAGCGCTATATGCACAAGTGATAAATGGGAGATTTCCTGTACCCTGTCTGCAGTGCCATCACAGAGGTGGCACATTCATAGACACAGTGTGCAGGGCACCTTGCTGCCCTGCAGAAACACTAATTTTTTCCCTTTTTTACTTAACTTTTTCTTCCCCTTGACAACATTGATGTCCTAAACACTCGATGATATGGTCTCGACCATATGAATTTCGATGTTTTAGAATTTCAATGATTTCAAGGGGAACCATGTCTGCACCCACCACTCTGTTATTCTATCTTCATCTTAACATTATGCGAGTGATATCTGAGAAGTATCCCTATAGTTGGCCCTTCATCCCAGTGGTATTTATTGATTGGTCTACAGTTCATGAAGTAGGACATGGGGTGCATGCTACTGGGATTTGTCAACATGGCCTTGCATTTGTGTTCTGTTGACTGTGTTAGTTTCTTAGTTTGGATCCCTTGAGATGCCATACATTGGCAATATGGGTGAGGCACAGGCCTTTGACAGAAAACTGCAGGCCATTTGGTAATGATGCAGGCCATCTGTAGTAGGACAGTGCATTTTGTCACTCCTACATTCTCAGGCTGTGAGCCAGTGGATTCCCGTGAGGTGACAGGGTAAGTGTGTAAGGTGTTAATGGCAATAGTTCATGTACATATTGACCCATTGGTCTGGATGCAGGCAGGGTGCTGCTTACAGCTAGGGACACACCTGCATAGGACACCTCTTCAGCATGCTGCATTACATGGGTATTCCCATACAGAAATGGGGTCATACTGTACTCATTCCCAGCAACAAGGATATGACCTGTGATAAACCTGTGGTTGATGGTGTGGTGAGCTGAGTGCATGTGTAATATGGAAGCTATTTGCAGCTGACTCACAGATATACCCGGGACATTCCCTTTATTCTGCCTTGTTCTGTGGCGTAGACAGTCTCTCATTACTTCATAACTGTGCCTTTTGTGGTCTGCCAGTGATTGTCCAGACTACATCAGTATTCCATACTACACAGACAACAAATGTGTTGCTAACCTGTATGTACAATTCCAAAGTTGTGTGCAGTTGACAGTAACATTTTATGCACTATGTCTAGGGTACTTCCACCTGTGTACTTTGTGTATGTATGGGCACACATTCATGACATGTCCATCTTTCAGACAGTGACAAATATTGACATCTGGACAGTGAGTATGGATGACTGCTGACATGGGTATTGCTGAGAAGCATAGTGGTTGGCACTGCATTTGTTGGAATATGGCTCTGTCATCCACACTACTGCCCATAGGCTAATGAGATACAACCCTCCATGCCTACATGCTGACCACTTCCACACAATATTGAACACATGACAACCTAACACATGGACCCCTACAAATTGTACACATGCAACAATCTATCATGTAGATTGGGCCAGCTTGAGTAATCTGTGCTCCACTGTTATTACACCTCACACTTACATGTTACTGCATTTCAAAACAGGATTGTGGGGGCAGGCACATTTGATGACTTTAAACATTTGCTATGACTGTACTGGTATTTCAGGTACTCTGCTGGCTTCCATTTCATTTTGTATTCTGACCTATCATGCAGACTGGAGGCATATCAGTAGAGTACAGATCTTAGGTTTTATTGACCTACTTTTCAGTTTCAGACTTCTTACCCTTCAGAACTAAAATACAACTGCCAGACCTGTTGTACTCTCTCTGTGTAGGTCTGGAGGGGGACTGTTAACCATTGCCATCAATTATAGGTCTTAGCCCAGCCTTTCTTTATGGTCATCTACATCTGCCCTGTTGGCTGAGGCTGGTGGTGGGTATGTGAGCCTCAATGGCATGCATGTGTATGTCCTATGGACACACATTTGGGCCACCAGATGCACTGCAGTGGGATTTGTCACCTTGTCTAGTACTGCCTAGTATGCTGACAGCAGTATTTGTTATAGATTTCATGCTGCCCATATAGGTGTCCACTAACTGCTGCCATCCCATTCAGCCACGATTCCCTTGCATGCTCACGTCCATACCATAGATACAACTATCAGAATATACTATGCCATTCAGCAATTGATAGGAAACCCGACTTATCTTGTGGCTTTGCCAGTATTGAGGATGGTGCTGGAGGGCTGACTATGTTGGATGCACAGAGTGCACTCCCTATACATGGTAAAGCACAGGTAGTGTCATGTTTGGCATCCCTTTTACTGTATGTGCGAGCAGAGAGAGGTGTCATTCCCTGGGTCCCTACCAAGTCAGTGTATGTTCTATGTGTTATTTCATTGCCAAGGCCTGGGCGTATTGGGCATGCCTACTTCTGCCTACATGGGCAGGCTCAGGTAGTTCCTCCTCTGAGTCCATCTGTCATGGCTCCAATGCAAAGGCTTCCCCTCCATCAACTGCCAGGTAGTGTGATGCCCAGGGCATTATAATGAATGTGTGTGCTGGCAGCACTGGAAGCTATCACAACTCCCACATCTGGCATATGACACAGCTGTACCAGAGATTTACCAGTGGGGACATCCCATAAGGCCATGGATGCTGGTTATGCACTGGAGCCGTGGCTGATGACACCTTTCAGAAATGCCCACACATCCGAACAAGAACTCCATAATGAGACACACACTCAAATGAGAATCATAATAGAGCATGTGTTTGGGATACTGAAGTCATGGTTCTGGTGCCTGGACATATCTGATGGAGCCTTGCAGTGCTCTCCAGCTACATGTACCCACAATTTCATTGTATGTGCCATGCTACACAATATGATCCTGCAGAAACAGGAACAGCACGGGGCAGGGCCACACAACATGCCACCATTGTCAAGGCCAGTACAGGCATAGAGTGACTCGGAGGAAGAACAACCTGAGCATGCCCATGTTGGCAGAAGGAGGCATGCCCAGTATGCCCAGGCTTTGGCAAAGAGGCAAAGCATAGCACATACACAGACACGGTAGTAACCCAGGGAATGACACCTCTCTCTCTGACTTGCACATACAGTAAAAGGGATGCCAAACATGACACTACCTGTGCTTTACCATGTATAGGGAGTGTACTATGTGCATCTGACTTAGTCAGCCCTCCAGCACCATCCTCAATACTGGCACAGATGCAAGTAACTCACTCTTCCTATCAGTTGCTGAATGGAATACTATTTTCTGCTAGTCGTAGCTATGGTATGGATGTAAGCATGCAAGGGAATTGGGTGGCTGAATGGGATGGCAGCAGATAGTTGACACCTATATGAGCAGCATGGAATCCATAACAGATGCTGGTGTCAACAAAGTAAGAAGTACTAGACAAGTTGACAAATCCCACTGCAGTACATGTGGTGGCCCAAATTTTTGCCCATAGGACACACACATTCATGTCAGTGAGGTTCACATACCCAACAACAGCCTCAGCCAGCAGGACAGGTATAAATGACCATAAAGAAAGACTGTGCTAAGGCCTCCAATTGATGGAAATGGATAGTAACCCACCTCCAGACCTACACAGACAGACTACAACAGGTCAGGCAGTTGTATGTTAGTTCTGCAGGGTAGAAGTCTGAAACTGAAATTTGTACGCTACTAATATGTCTCTAGTCTGCATAATAGGTCAAAATACAAAAGTAAATGGAAGCCAACAGAGTACCTGAAATACCAGTACAGTCATCGCAACTGTTTAAAGTTGTCAGGTGTGCCACACCAATCTTATGTAGAAATGCAGTAACATGTACAAATTGAGTTAATAACAGTGGAGCACAGATTACCCGAGCTGGCTCACCCGTACTGCCAATGTATGTTATGCCATGGGGTCCCAATTAACAACATAACACAGTCCACAGAACAGAAATGCAAGGCCATGTCGACTAATCCCAGTAGCATGCCCACCATGTCCTACTGCATGAACTGTGGACCAGCCCCTAAATAACACTGGGATCTAAAGACAACTATAGGGATACTTCCCAAATATCACTCGCATAATGTTAGGAAGAGGATAGAATAACAGAATGGGGTGTAGAAGCACGGATGCCATGGAGTGTGTGAAGTCTGAAACTCTGATGTGTGCCCATACTATCCCTGCCTGCAAACCCAGTAATGGGTGGATACAAACCCACTCATAAACCACAATGTAAAGGGGAACTGACCAGATATATGAGCCCTGCCTCTGGGTAACCTGGGTGAATCTGTGCAGCTGTGAGGTATGGCCACAGCAGGATATGGCCATTCTGTTATGTCGATAGATGTACAAGCAGAGGATCCTCAGTCACCACAGTACCAAGGTGCTGGACCATTTACACAGATCCATCAGCAAGTGTCTGCAGCTACCCCTCCAGAATGGCATGAGTTTGCAACAATATGTATGCTGCAGAGCACAATACTGGATACAGCTTCATTCATCTTATATTTCCCTGGAAATAATTGTAAGCAAATAAGTATATCTGTTGGTAGTTGAAGACATAATGCATCACAGTGTAAAACAGTACATGTCTGAATATCTCTGCTAACACCAACCATGTAACACAAGCAGCACAGACAGCAATAGTTACAGTATCCCACTATCTGTTGCCAATTGTGACTCCATATTGCCAACCTATCTACAGATATCCTGCAGAAACAGTTTGCTAGCTGTAGGTGTAGAACACAAAATCCTGCACTGGAGGATTCACACACTCAATACAGATGGTTATACTGGGCATGCTCCTACACTTAGAGAAATGAAGCCCACGTCTGACAACAAAATACTGAAGGTCATACTGGGCATGCTCCAACACTTAACAACAGTGGACTATACATATCTGTCAGTCGCAGGTGTCTGTGCACACACACACCACATTGCACACCATTCATGCTTTGCACACACATTGGAAAGCCTGGTAATGTCATACACATTTGGACAAGGGCTAGCCCTATAAACTTTGTGCCCGTGCGATAACTGTGTAATGCTGTAGTGTAACATACTAGTTAGGTAGGAGTTCTAATCCTAGACATGGCAACTGTGAAACTCTGTGTATGTGTAGAGATTAATGATTTTGAGACCATTCACAGTAACTATACCTCCCATTGCCCTACTTTCGCAAGCCTGCTTATGTCATTTACCTTGAAATGCACCTTTGGATAAGGGCTAGCCCTAATTACTCTGTGGTGCGTGCCATAAATGCGGAACAATGTAGTAGCAATAACTACACAGCTATGGGAATTGAATATCATCTGTGGCAAGTGTTTGTGTGTGTACATATGTATGTATGAACCACAAAGATTTTGGCCTCATTTACAGCCAGTACACATCTCAGAGCCTGACTTTAGCAGTTCTGCAGATATCATCCACCTTACAAGTACCTGTTGCAAAGCCTAAACCATGTCAGGTGAGTTGTGCATGTGGTAAATGTGTAACATAATGATCCGTAAAGATTGTTAGGTAGAGGTTTGAACCTCACCCCTGGCAAATGTGAATGTGTGATGAGGGTAAAATTATTTTTGGGATCTCTCACCCACTACATCACCCAATGCCCGTATTTACAAGGGCTGGTGATGTTCCTCACCTTAGAAGTACCTTGGGACAACATCAATCCAATAAGCTCCATGGCGCGTGCGATAAATGCGGTACACTGTACTAGCAATACATTGCTAGGTAGGGGGTTGACTTTCAGTACAGGCAAGTGTGTGTCTGTCATCAGTATCCTGTGTGGAGGTTGCTGTGATTGTGTTATGATAGATGCATTGTCAGGTGGGTTTTGCTAAATTATTATATGAAGGACTTACTATATGTCACAATGTCCACCTTACAATTACAACAGATGTCAAACAGCAGAGAGGCTGGTGTAGACAATCCATAGCCTTACATGTCATATTATGGTTTGGAGAACAATATAGGCAACCCTTGTATTATTCAGAGAACACTCTCCACCCGTGTCTCATAAACAAACATGCTTGGCTAGAGAACAACCACTATATTGGTAGTTCCCTGCATGTTACCCACAGATAGTAACTACGGTGTGATTACAGTGGACTACATACACTTGTAGAACTCAGGTTTATTGCTAGAAATTCGACCAAGTACTAAGCGCTTTCACCCAAACAGTGGGCATCATCAGAGTACAATGTCACTCATAAAATTCTCAGTTTAAATAGGAGCATCAATTGTATTTGGTTGTCTTGTACGTTTTACAAGTCATTTACGTTTTTCTTGGATTAACAGTGGACTACATGCCTGTTGACCACAACACTACCACTGGCATCAGAATGTACTGTGATGTGCAACATCTCCTGACTGTGTGTGTTATCCAGCAAGTAAAAGGACCTGGCATCCTGTTCTATCCTTACAATAGGCAAATAAATGCTTACAGTGGTCCTTTTGCTATGTTTCTCACTGGATGCCTGCAACAACTGTAGAGTCTGAAAATGCAACCCACAAAGGGAATGCCATGCCTTATACACATGCCCTGTATGGACAGATGCCACTAACTCCACTGAATACCTGTATCATGCTGTCAATGTAGATGCAAGCACGACCTCAGGTCCATAGCCAGGTCTCAGCAAATGAGGTCAGGAATGCCACATCAGAAGATAACAATCTGTCCACACAACATGCCCCGAAGATCTCAAGTACACATCAGAGAACATGCATGTGGGACATGTACACAACCCAGACACTGTCCATATTATGGAATATAGATCACATACATGGCAAGCATTGCACAGTACTATCCACCCACAATAGTAACCCAGATCAGTGGATGGTGAATACAATATCCACCTCTGGGGGCCAATCCAGGGACTACACCCCTGAGCCACACTGGGGACCACTGTCATGTGGCCTGATGCCAAGGTGTTCCCTTTGCCTAGCCTTGTACAGCCTTCAGGGACAGTCACCTACTACACACCTGTGAAGAAATGAACCCATGAATCTCAGTACTGGCAAGTGTGTGCGTGTGTGTGTGTGTGTGTGTGTGTGTGTGTGTGTGTGTGTGTGTGTGTGTGTGTGTGCATGTGTGTGATTGTGTGCAGAGATTAATGAATTTGAAGCCATTCACATTCATTACACCTCCCATTGCCCTACAGTAGCATGCCTGCTAATGTCAGTCACCTTGAAATAACCCTTTGGCCATATATCATCCAGATAAAATCTGTGGCATGTGTGATAACTGTATAATACTGCAGTGTAGCAAACTAGTTAGGTAAGAGTTTTAATCCTGACCCTGCCAACTTTGATAATGTGTGTGATTCCCTGAGAGAGTGTAGGTGTGTCTTCCTTGACACCTGCTTTTGTGGACAGTCACATGTACTACACTTCCCTTATCCCTCCTTTATCATTGTTGCTGATGTCACTCACCTTCAAAGATACCTTTGGACAACTCTCCAACATGTAAGCTCCGTGGCATGTGCAATAACTGCATAACAATGCAATAGCAATACATAGGCAGGAAGGGGTCTGAAACTTAGTACTGGTAAGTGTGTATTTGAGTGTGTGTCATCAGTGTCCTGTGTGGTTGTTGGGGTGATTGTGTAATGACAGGATCCATTGCAGTGAAGGTTTTGCTACATCATTATATTGAGGAGCTACATGTCCTATTGTAGAAATTACAAGGCCAACATTTTCCAAACATTAGAGATTGCTGTAGACAATACTCAGCCATAAATGTGTACAGCCATGTGCAATTACCATGTGACAGTATGGATTAGTACACAATATAGGCAACCATCATAATGCCCAGATACCATTCTCCACCCATGGATCATAAACAAACACGCTTGTCTCTTACTTTCATACTCCCTTCCTTTCTTACTTTGTCACTGTCTCTCTCTCTCTCTCTCTCTCTCTGTCTCTCACTCCCTCCCTCTCTGGTTGATGTGGAAAAGTACATCTGCTTTGTTAGGCAGCAGCTTGAGTTTTGTAAGTGATGCTCATGATTAGCTGATGGCCTATGCATGAATTGCAGTCTCCCACTTGCTAATTGCATGTGGAAAAGCTGTGGTATCATTCCTATAGCCAATTGCTTGGAAACACACTCCTATAACTAAGCATTTCTTGTGAGTGTTGGCCCTTTTCCTTCACTGTGAGCAGGACTTCATGTGGGTTTCTGACAAACAGCATCACAAAGGGTAGTTGGAAATACCTCTTACAACATACACTGTGGAGACAGGCCAACAAATAGGAGGGGGATGTTCCAGACATGGGGATAGAATGTAAGTATTGCTCGTCTACATTTGAAGTAATGTTAGTTTGACTGGGTTTGTGTGGATATGGCTATTCTACATGATTTAAAATCTGGCATGACAGTGTTATGTGGTTGAGGAAACTCTCACCTGTAGGGCTATCTGCAGACTGGCCAGAGTTTGAAGTCTTACATGTATTGTGTTACTCACACATTTCTTATCTTTAGAAATGCAGTAGCATACTCTGATGATTGCAGTCAGTACATGCAGACATCCATGTGAGTTATTGACTTCATATCCCTCAGAAGACATACGTCACAATAAACCCTGTTACACCAGTAAATGTATGAGTTTATCACAACAACATGTCAATACTGGCCCTGTGTTTGTGCCTCCAACCCCAAGTCTGTTAACCTTTGTACATATGTCATGCAGTAAGAGGTGCATATGTTCAGTACATCATTATTTACTGACATCATACCTGATAACAGGCCAGTGAGATATCAGACTGCTAGACATGTTATGAATAGTAGGCCATATATTTGAGGATAAAATCCTGGACATTCTGTTGTAGTCTGTACAGTAGTGAGGTCTGTGTACTTATGGTGACTGTTGACAGAGTGTGTATTGTGAATATGTAACTTGGCCTGTGTACAGACTGTGGAAGATGTCATTGTTCTTGGTCCTGTTCTATCTGATGTTGCATGCTGCTCCAGTGTATTGTACCCTATCAGCGTACATGTTTGTAGGGCCAGACCAATACATGTCCCATACCACAGTCAGGCATCAGACTACACTTTGTATTGGCCCAGTATATGTAGGGTTAGTGTGTGAGTGGCACATATGAGGATGGTGTTGTTCACACAGTCCATATACTGTAATATTAATTAGGCTTACCATATGTGACTGTGGCTGTGGGTATGCACTTTCACACTGGTGTCTGTTACTCTGTGCTGTTACATGCCTGTAGTGCCTGCTATATTTGCAAGGACATGTGTATTCCCCCATAAGAAACATAGGCCAGTATTGTGGCAGTCTGCCTGTAGTTTGCAGAGTGCTTTGTGACATGCCTAACAGCTCAGTGTATTTACTTAGTGTAATGTTATGTCCAGATATTTGTCAGATGTACTGTTGCTGGGCCACCATAACTGTTGTGTATTTCTGACAAAGTAGTGGGATGCTGTACAGATGTATGTCACTAACTAGTGGGTAGTATGTGGGCTTGTGACCTCTGCTCCTCAGGTTAATATGTGTCAGCACAGACATGAGTGTGTGAATGCATCAACTTTATGAGCTTATCTATAACAGTATTTTCATGATATCCCCATTTACATGGCTGTAAACACCGCCTGGTCCACATGTCTTGCACTAAGAAGTTCTGTGTATACCTCTGGACTGACCAGAGTGTGTAAAACTGTCCACATTTATTGGTCATATCTCTGCTGTATTCCACAAGATGTTTACTGTGATTTGTGTGGTACTGCAATATGATGATCTTATGATGTCTGTCAGAAACTGATGGCGTACATGTCAGTATCAGATGTGACTTCCCATACACCATTTCTGTTAAGACCACCCCTGTTACTGTAGCAACATTCTACATTTATACCTACAATACTTACATGACATCCCCTTGCACTAAGAGGTTATGACTATTGGTGCTGAGGTATGACTGCACTACATGTTATAGACATTTGTTTTATATATATATATATATATATATATATATATATATATATATATATATATATATATATATATATATATAATATATATATATATATATATATATATCCACAAACAAGTTCACCAAAAAATGCTGCAACGTATCACCAAACACCCTCGAACAGCAACAACTTAAATCCCAAACGTTCGTATAAATATATCCAAGAGATATGATAATATTTCCAAAACACTGTTTTATTAAAAAACAAACAAGAACGTAAGCGCTTTCACGGTTTTAACCGCTTCTTCAGACGTAACATTACATTGAACAGGAAACACTGTTTAAATCAAAAATCAGAAACGATCAAACCACTTAATTGAATAATTACCACATGAATCTTAAAGTGCCAGCATTTTGAAGCGCTTGCATTTACACATAATTCATCATTTATAAATAACATATAAAAAACATAAAATATATATATTATATATATAATTCATAATACTTACTGATGTATTAAAATATATTTAAAATTCATAAATGGAAACAATATATATTAAACATTATCTAAGGGACCTAGCTCTAAGAATGGGCTTCAAAGAAACAGCCTCATTCAGACCATAACCCCTGTGTGCACCTAGCCTGAAGATCCATTCTAATTCTGCACATTCCGTGTCATTATTAATATTCCCTAATCTCAAGTTAATATGTTGAATGTGCAGTATTTGAAAACAAAATGTATGTGCTGGACCCTCTTTAATAATATGCTTGGCTATTGCATTATACTCTTCTAGCTACGCAGTAATAATGGTCTCTGATGCTCTTTCAAAGTGCGATTCGTTTTCCCTATATAAAAATGAAAGCATTGCACGCAGTAAGCTACGTACACTAAATTTTTGGAATTACATGAACCATTCACTTTTAATTCCCATAGACGTTTTGTTTCAGGATGTCTATAAAAACGGGACTCATCCACAAATATACATTGTTTGCAACTATTGCATTTCTTCGTCCCACTATATCTGGGCTGCAAGGGTGTATTATCCCAAGGAGTCATTCCTTTGCGATAACATAGTTGTTGTTTTAATGTTTTATTATTTCTATATGTATATTTTGGGTGGTCACCTACTAATTCTTTAATTTTTGGATCAACCATGAGAATGTTCCAACATTTCTCAATGGTTTCCTTCACCCTATTAATGTTGTTCCCATATGGTAATATTATGCTAATATCATTTTTTCTGTTTATAGGATTATCTCTCTGCTTAACAACTCTTTCAGAGAAATATGGTCTAGCAAGAGCTTTCCTCTCAGCAATCACCTGTTTACATATATTGCTTATACTAATATCATCATAACCTCTTGTTATAAAATCTGCTTTTAACCTCAACAATTCATCAGATAATATCTTGTCATCACAGCACAATCTAGCTAATCTAAGGGCTTGACCTCTTACTATGTTATTAAACAATGTTGGATTATGCATACTTGTACGGTGTAAAAAGGTTGGACGGTAACAATTTTTCCTGTAAACACACGTAGAAATATTTGCATTGTCCTTTTTAACTGTAACATCTAGATAATTGATGGAATCCATTGATTTAACCATTGTAAATTTAAGAAAGTTACTAGAACTATTTAATTGTGCAAGGAATCTTTTCAACTCATTGTTGTTACCTTGCCATAGCAAGAAAAGGTCATCGACGAAACGTCGATGAAATAGAACATTAGGATGCCTCATTAAATTCTCTTTCTCCCAAGCAACCATTATCAAATTTGCATACACATTTGCACAACTTGTGCCCATCGCTATTCCTTTTCTTTGTCGATATAACTTGTTCTCAAACAGAAATAAGTTATTTTCCAGTACTAGTTCTGTTAAAAAGCATAAAAAGTCTGCCTTTATGATATCCATCTTCCCATCTATTACTAATAAATCTTTAAGTATAAGTAATCCTGCTTCATTGGGAATACTTGTAAAAAGTGACTCAACATCTAACGTCACTAGAATTAGATCTGGAATTGTGTCACATCCTTGTGCAAATATGTATAAATCTTTCAAAAAGTGTTCTGTGTCACTTAATACATGACCATACATAGATAACACTTGCTTTAACTGTTGATCTAAATAAATGGAAATACCTTCCGTCACCCAACCAGCTCCTGCTACTATTGGTCTAAATTTAGGGGAGACTGGATTTTTATGGATTTTGGGTAACCCATGTAACTGTGGAATAATGGGGAAATCAACTATAAAATAGTTGTATAAGTCTCTCGTGAGCACTTGTAAATTCAGACACTCAACCAGGGCCCTATTTATGTTTCCTGTTACTACATTAATCTCATCAAAATGAATTTGTTCATATGCTTCTGTATTCAGCATTTCATTCATAGTATTGAAGTAATATTCAGAATTCATGATCACAATAGGGCCTCCTTTGTCAGAGGGTCTTATCACTATGTTGTTGTTATTCTTTAAATCAAATATCGCCTGTGCTTCTAATTTACTTATGTTGGGTTCTAATGATCCTAAATAAAATTTTGAATCATTATATGCTTGATTTTCAACAGCTCTAATGAATACTTCTACATTGGCAGGTAACACTGGCAAATAGTCACTTTTCTTTTTTAACATATTTGTGTTGTTTTCATTTGAACCTAGTGACATCTTTAGTGCTATATTCCTAGCAAATAATCGAACAGAAATCAAGAAATCACTTACATCTATGTTGTTAGTGGGTACAAAGCCCAAACCCTTGTTTAGTAGTCCTATTTCTATTTTCGTAAGTTCATAGTTTGAAATATTCCAAACTAAACTTTGGGAGTCCACATTTTTTTGATGGTGTGCATCTGTTGTTCAGGTGCTTCTTTGCGCTTTTGCCCTCTCATATTGTCTGTGTCTACTGATTTCTTCCGTCCCAACCGAATCGGAAATGGAAAAACCGATGGCTCTCTTTCATCCTGTCTATCTGGTATTATCTTCCTTCTCACATCTCCGTTTACTCGTATTGCCGTTCCTTCATTAACTGGAATGTCCATTGGAGTCGAGTACACCGAGCCTGCCGCTTCTGGAGAGGTTAATTCTTCCACATGTACAATTTTATCTGCTCCCGGCTGAGCTATCGCGTAATTTACTTCATTAGCTGGATTCAAGTCCATATTTAACGTGGCACTGACTGTTCTTATATTAGCTGCTTTACTTTCTTGTTGCGCCCCCCGCGGCCATTGAGAAGGTTGCATATTATTAGATCTTCCTTTATTTACGTCTTCTTTTGGCCACATAAATACTTGTTGTTTGGCGAAATCATTTAAA
>NC_056737.1:1479563302-1479675802 GCF_019279795.1 Protopterus annectens
TCCTTGTCAATGTGTGATTGTGGGTATGACAGAGTATTATCATGGGTTTCAGTGAGTAAAATATCCAATGTGAGGTGTGGGTACTGGGTATACTGTCTTTACACCATGGTACCCCCAGTACATGTCCCAAGGTCCACTGTATGAGGAGCACTGCCACCATCAACCATACAGGTAACTGATTACACTATCCAGCCCAATGATGCAAGTGCTGTGTGCAAATTATCTGTAACAGAATGGACTAACTGACAATGTAGTTAGCACTGATAAACCCAGGTCTCTCAGATGTGTTTATGACTGTTATGTGTTTGACAATGTGTATATGACAATATGTCACACTGTGTATTGTTCATTAATAACCAGTACATCCCCCATTACTATACTGTACAAGGCCTAGTGATGTTCTTCACTTAACAAGAAATTCGGTACACATCTCATCCTAAAAGCTCTGTGGTGTGTGCAATTAAGACCAAACACATTAGTAGCAATAACTACCTAGGTAGGGTTTCTATTCTCAGTGTTGCAAAGAAAGTGTATGTGTTTGTGAAATTATCTACTTCAATTTGCAGACAATACATGTCCCAGGAGGTCATCTGTCTGAGAACGGACTGTCAATTGCTAACATTTCAATGGTATTATCTAGTGGAAATTCATTAAATCAAAACTAGTAGTAGATGTGCAAATGCCATCTTCACCACTGTATAGCTGCACAGCAATACTGGAGTTGGTATATATAGTTGGGTGTGGACGTTGTGGATACAGCCATCCTCATTGGGGTTATTGTTGTGCATATCCCCCTGCTTAGTCAGCTGTAATACTGTACAGTTTATGCTAACAGGTTAAGTAGTTGTCAATCACACTATGTGCGGTTCTACACCACCCCACACACTCCAAACTGAAGGGATTTGCCACCCACACCAGCACACCTATATTTACCAACTCCAGGATTGTACTACATTGGGGAAGGAGACATATACCCTGCCAGCACCATCATCAATGACATTAAACTAGTGAATGATTATTTAGTGATGTTATGTTTTGCCTATTTTGTCTTGGTGGAATTACATAGGCTAAAACGTGTTCACTGCAAAACTAAGTACAGCCATGTGTACAATATTCTCTGTGTATTGCATCAACACCAAAGCCTGTGTGTGTGTGTGTGTGTGTGTGTGTGTGTGTGTGTGTGTGTGTGTGTGTTATACAGAAACATGTGGTGTGTGCCACCCAGTACATTTACCATTGTCCACTGTAGAAGGGCTGCTGGCATCAGTCACCATGCACTCACCTGTATATACCCCTCAAACCTATCATCCATGTGGCACATGCAGAAACTGTTATACAGACCTGCTACTTGTGTTCAGCTGTACCCAGGATATGGCATAGTCAAGGTGTCACCACAGTGCCATACCCATTGTAGGAAACAACAGCAGACCAACATCCTGCTGACACATAGACACCTACAACGCAAACTGAATACATTATGTAGACCACAATCAGTCATTGTTAATAACAGCTGTAATGCATCATGGCTGGACAGTTACACATCCTGACATGTAAGCATTAAACTTTCCTGCTGAAAACATGTTTCACAGCTTTACATTGGTACACCTTACTACATTCACCCTGTGCATCAGAACCATATTAGCCTGTCCCTGCATCGATGTTATGGATGACAGGGATGTGGCACTGGTATCATCATATGCACAGGGTGTGTTATGGGTCTGCCGGAGACCTTGGCTGAGTCATTTGGTTGGCATCATGTGTGTGTGTTAGGGGATTTTATTTTTCATTGGGCTGTGCAGATGTGGTGTGTGTAAGAACGGGGTTGTCCTAGCTGTGTTGGTGATGTGTGAGTGTGTGTGTGTGTGTGTGTGTGTGTGTGTGTGTGTGTGTGTGTGTGTGTGTGTGTGTGTGTGTGCATGTGTGTATGTGTGTGTGTGTGCATGCACACAGATCTGCCATGTGGCTGCCCTGTACAGGTTTTTTTGGACAGCTGCAGACCATACATTGCAGGGTGTGAGTTCACCATTTCCAGCCAAGGACATGATTACTGTGCCTGCCAGGGGATCCACGGGCAGTACCAGGTACAAGCCAGATATGTTACTCTCCCCTGAGGATGACAAATGTCCGCTGTAATAGTGGTATATACACTGTTGTAGCACTGTATAAGGGTGATGTTTCAGACATGTTCCTACTGTAGGCCATTTGTCCCACCATTATGTTCACCTCTGAGCACACATCTTGCAATGACAGGTTGTTAGTTATATTGCAGGACTCTTACATACCCTTCAGATATGCCACCATGGTGACCACTGTGAGGCAGTGCAGTTAACAGCAACAATAGGTGAACATGTACAGCATGCATTATGGGTAGGTGTGTTAAATGAGTGCATGGCAAATACTATGACCATAACATGGCGGTGTATTGGCAAACCTAAACAAACATCACCATACTCACCAGCTACAGGCTGCTGCCCCAGAGGTGTATCAGAGGGACATACATAGTTGTGTGAGAGATGTGATGTCAGTATGCACACCTGTGGCATTGGTACAGGGTGGGAGCAGCATTACAGTACATCAACAGTACAAACCCACAATACTACAGATTATGCACATGTGTTTATTACTACAACACAGCAACATACCATATATATTTTATCTCACATATGCATGATTAAACTGTACAAATGCAGATGGATAAACATCAGTGGTCTACTGATGTGCCCTGTGGCCTTACCTGCATGCTCCTCATCCATTGTGTGGGTAGCACCCACCTCCACAATGCTCTCCACATGGTCTTGTGTTTGCGGACGGGCAGGTGCCCTGAGGCTGGCAAGGAGCTCCTCAGCATGTTTCGGGGGGGGGGGGGCTAGATGGCATGACCCCCCCATGACTAGCTGGTCCATCCTAACTGCAGCAACACGCTGATGGGCATGGAGGCGTAGTAGGTCAGTGCACCGATGCCGGACCAGCTCATAATTGCAGTTATGCAGGCTGACATCATTTACCCTGTGGATGAGCTCGTTCCACAGGGTGGCCCTCTCTTGCAGATCATGGACTGTACATCCAAACAGTGTGTGTTAGTGCTGCACCAGGTGTTGTATAATCACCTCATTCTCCTGGTGGGAGTAAACCGGCAAGCGCTCCTGTGACATGGTGCCTGAAAGACATAAAGAAGCAAAAAGGTCTGAGGACCTCATACTGCAAGGGTATAATACTTTTTAATACACATCTCTGTCTCTCCCCCCACCATATCTGCAACAATAATCTGAAAACACAACTGAGCGGGTATGTTTATAGCAAGCCTACTGTTGGGACATATATCGTATTGTACAATTTGTGCACTGTATTTCTAGTCATGTTCCATGTTGAAACGCTATCATTGGTGGCCTGTTGCAAACAATGTCACCTGCATAACATTGTAAGAGCGACTAGGGTTCCATATATGCATGTGCTCTGTTTGCTATGTGACTGCTCCAAATCTGGTGTTTTCTGTTAATGGGGATATCTATGCATGCTGTTAGACATAATCCTGGAATGTGTGAACTATTACTACCCACATAAGTTCTATAACTATGACATAATAGCATGTTTGGGAAGAGAGATCCCAGCAGAACCACCTCTTCCACCTCATCTGGCCATGTTACCAGGCCACACCACATCTGGGACCCACACCGGGACCTCTTCATCTGCTGGTCCTGCACGACCTTCAGGTAGAACCACCTCAAAGGATGGCGTTTGTCCCCCCTTGGGAGCACACACAGACAGGATCCTGTCACCTGGTGTCAGGTCCAGGGTCTGGTGCATACGGAGCTCCACAGAGACTTGGGGGATGTGCTACACCACCTTGAGGCCCTCAGTAAACAATCACAGGGTCCACATGCTCCGACTGCTCACCCCCAGACCAGGCACCTTCAGGCCCGTGAAGGTGCAGTTGTGATTGCCCATGGGTGGGGACCTTGGTCCCATTGTTTCCTTAAGGGGGCTCATGGGCTTCCATATTCCAAACACCACTCCCCATCCAAGGTGTTTACCCACCACATGTGTCATATACTGCCCCTGTATGCTGTCTTGTCTGTCTTCCAACCCAATCTACCTCCCCAAATATACCTACTATCCTTCCCCAACATATCAATCCCACCTTCACAAACAAGAGCAATTTTTTCCTAACATGGATTTCACACCGGACATAACTGTCCATTTTGCACCCGCTTATTACTGTATATATATATATATATATATATATATATATATATATATATATATATATATATATATATATAGATATGTGTGATGTTCTCTCATACATATCGTGCAGCAGTGTCATTCAACAGTAGGGGAAATGTATTTATATATATATATATATATATATATATATATATATATATATATATATAATTATATATATATATATAGATTCACTTTATAACCTCGAATTACTGAAATGTCGAATTTCAGTATCTCGAGGCTATAAAGCCGAATGTTAAAATAGTGAAAGCCCATAATCGTGAATTCGAATATATGTCGAATTTGCGGTTATGACCTTATGCTGCGTAATGTCCGGGATTGTGTATTGATGGTGCGCGGTGCCGTGTGTGAATGTAGGTGTTATGTCAGGTAAGTGTTTTCTAAGGGTTGTGAGTGGGAGTTAGAGTGTGTGTGTGCTGATGTGTTTGATGTGTGTGTGAGGGGTCGGAGAATGTGCGTGTGTGAGTCGGCTTCTGTTTTGTGTTTGTGCGATCTCAGAGTTAGTATATATAAGTAGGGGGGGTGTGGGGTGCAGCCCCCCACATGGGGGGTGCAGGGGGGCTTGCCCCCCTGCTTATGTGTGTATGAGTTGTGTATGTATGTAGTTTTGTTTGTTTTTGTTGTGATGAGGGTGTTGTGGTGTATGTGTAGTATTGTGTGTGCGTTTTTTTCGGTGTTTTGACTTTCGCGTTTTTTTTGTGTCGGAGTTTTGTGGATTCGGTTTTATAGTCTCGAGATACTGAAATTCGACATTTCAGTAATTCAAGGTTATAAAGTGAATATATATATATATATATATATATATATATATATATATATATATATATATATGCATACACATACATACATACATATATATTATATATATGTGTGTGTGTGTGTGTGTGTGTGTGTGTGTGTGTGTGTGTGTGTGTGTGTGTGTGTGTGTGTGTGTATATTTTTTGAATTTTATACATATATATATATATATGTGTGTGTGTGTGTGTGTGTGTGTGTGTGTGTGTGTGTGTGTGTGTGTGTGTGTGTGTGTGTGTGTATATATCTTCATAGGTTAATAGGTGTGTACTAGGCTAATGGCCCTCGAGCCTTTACAAGCCTAGCCCATAGGATTACCCTGGCATCGTGCCACCCGACATTAGTTCCCAGTGCCTCTGTCAAGTAGAGCCACTGGAGTGATCCTGGGGTGAATTTTTTATTTCCCATCCACTCATCAAGATTTCTCTTGAAGAGTGCCAGTGAGGTGCTCCACTTGACATGTATGGGAAGTCTATTCTATAGCATGGGCAGTCTGTAGGTTATGAATCTGTCCCTCCAGCTTGTTCTGTTGTTTGTGGTAATGAGGTTGAGGTCTCTGGAGCATGTATTGTGGAGGGATTGGGATTTCTTTAGATGTAGCATTTCTAACAGAGCTGGGTAAGACATGGGTTTGTAAGTCAAGTAGAGATCATCTCTAATAGGCAATATGAGACAGAGAATAGTTGGAGTTTTTTGAGTCTGTCCATATAGGACAAGTGTTTATGGCCTAAGATCCTCTTTGTGAGGTATTTTTGCGGCCTCTCCAGTTGTTGTAGGTGTCTAGTGAGGTACATGCCGAATGGGGCATTGTACTTGATGATTGGCCTAATGAGGGAAGAGTAGAGGGAGACAATGACCTTTTTCTTCCTGGATGCAAAACCCTTAGTAATGAGATGTGCCACATAGAAGGACTTTCTGACCACAGTGGCAATATGGTGGTCAAAAGAGAGGTTGCTGTCAACAAGGGCACCCGCAGGCAGGTGCAAGGGGGTGCACTTGCACCACCCTGGAACCGTCTGGCCGAGAAATTAATTAAAAAAAAAACGTTAAGAATGCCCTTTGCATCCTGTCCAGTCACACAGATGCAACAGGTGTTTGCAACCTGTTTTCATATTCTGTTTCTGTGCGACTGATGGTTTACGTCTTCGTCTTTCGCGCCTACTGGAAATTTGAATTCCAGAGGATGTTTGGGCTGTGCAGATGAACGTAGAAGTGAGAGGTAGGTGTGTGCGTGTGTGTGTTTAAGTGTTTAAGGGATGTGTGTGTGTGTGTGTGTGTGTGTGTGTGTGTGTGTGTGTGTGTGTGTGTAAGAAATAGGTAGGTAGGACTCAGAGTCTGTGGATATAAGAAGTAGGTAGAAGTGTGTATGCGTGTATGTAAGAAGTAGGTAGGTAAAGGTAGGTGTGCGTATGTGTGTTTTAAGTGTGTAGAGTATGCTTAGTCAGTGATTAGTATCTCCTGGTATTACACACAGGTATAAGTACAGTCCTTTATCTTGAGTAGAAGGGCTCTGTGCGATTTCAACAATAGTGAAAGCATCTGAAGAGGAACAAAAAAAGAGGGAATGAAATTAAAGAAATACTTCCTCCCATTTAAAAAAATCCATATAGAGCTGCAGAGCACTTGTCATTTG
Organism: Protopterus annectens; assembly: GCF_019279795.1. Lineage (NCBI taxonomy): Eukaryota > Metazoa > Chordata > Ceratodontiformes > Protopteridae > Protopterus > Protopterus annectens. The sequence continues at coordinate 1,479,569,976 of NC_056737.1, forward strand.
TGTTTAACTTGTGTTTGTGTTTAACTTGTGTTTAACTTGCATAAATCACACCCTCCAACCTATCACCTTCTTTCCTATTCCTCACTCCGGTGGAAATGTAATCTTCTCATTTAAAGAAAGGCCAACAAGGCCACAAAAAGGGAGGATATTCCCTTCAAAATACTAATACTATTCAAAGTAATATAAAATCTGTCCTGTTTTGAATTAGATCTGGTATATAAAGTATTAGAAAAGATCTGCTCTTGTATTGTTTAAAGCTGTGATGTTCTAGTAAGCATTTCAGAGGTACCAAAGAATAGATGATGGATTATAGTTGAACTCAAAGGATGAGCTCTTAGAAGCCCAGAGGTTTCAGTATGGCTTCTGGGTATGTAGTTGACTGTGAATGCCCTCTTATTAGTGAACTTTTCTAAAGGAATTACAGCAGGCTTTTTCATAGGTTCATGGATAAGTACTAGACTAGCTGTCCTTGTGGGCCATTTTAAACATAGCCAATTTCCCTTCCAAAGATGAGAATCAGACCCTGTATTTTGTGTTTCTGAGGTAAACACCTCAACCATTATGCCAACTCCCAACCCCTCAAAATTTGTTTAGGTTGTAGGAGGAGATTTGAATCCATATAAGTGTATATCACAAGAAGTAAAGGACAACCACATAACCCATGTGCCACAAGCCCATTTGATGATGATACATTGATATGAACAGAACTATTGTATCATGTCTTCTGAATAGTACAATGACGGTGTTGAGTGTTTGTTTCATTCTCCGTTATACCCATGAACACTTGTTCTTTTAATGTTAGTCTGTAATGTGTCATCAGCTAAATAAAAGTTGTTGTTCTGTGACATGCTGAAACTTTCCCTTTATTTTAATGAATATGTGCCTTGTTTTGGTAATAATTACATAACATTCTGTGCTGTTAATATCTGTGCCATAACAATTTTTGTCACAAATACCATTGTATGTTTTGTCAGCCACCCCTCAGCCAGTTTAAGCCAAGTTACTCTGATAAATGAAAGTACATATTTTTATGATAAACAGAAATTATAATCTTAGTCAAAATTTTGTTTCATGGCTCATGTTCTATTTTACTTTCAATTAGTCACATTTAACTCTCCAAAGTGTTGACAGAAACCTGTCATAGGTGTTCTACAGTCCTTGTGTTCCTAATCACAACTAATCACTGACTAAGCATACTCTACACACTTAAAACACATGCGTACACCTACCTTTACCTACCTACTTCTTTTATTAGAGCTCCCGAATGCTGTGTTCTGCCACTGTCACCTTCTGAAATATTAACTCTCATTAAAATATATAAGTTTCTCCAGAATGCTCTTATCAGTGGCTGGTCATATCGACTTTACAGTTGCTAATTCTCTTCTTGCCAAGGTACTAGTTCATTACTATTCATATCCTGAATTAAAAATGCAACTTTTTTCCCTTTAAATTTCATATTAGAAGACAATCCATCACCGTTTGTCAGCCTTCTACCCAACACTTTCTCTGCAGAATCATCAGTATTCAACCTCCCTGATCTGTTGTTACCACTCTAAGCTTCTAAAATTGCCTCTTTTCCCTGCCTGAGATATGCCTTCACATTATCTGACTGCAAATTAAGATTATGACATGCATCATTTTCTGTGGGATTGCAGGCTTGTTGCATTTCTAGGACACTTGGGACATCTGATGTGATGTGATGTGCTCACCACAGTATTCTGATGCCAACTGTATTACACCTCCTTACAATCTCTAGTGCTGTCATTGTGTGATGCTGTCGAGAAAGCTAATTGTTCACACTGACAATGCAGACTCATCCTTTGTTAATAAAGTGCATGTTGACAGCTGTCATTGTTAGGATGTGTAAGAACATCTGTTTGCTTAAATTTGGTGAGTTCATTCCTGAGAAAATGTAAAAAGGTAGATTTTTGTGTTTTTTTTATGTTCGAGTTTTTGGAAACTAGATCATATGGTCTCGACTGTATGACTTTAGAGTTCCTAAAACTTGGCAATCTGACCTAGACCCACCAAATCACTTTTGTACATTAATTTTATCGAACAGTAAATGTATCCAAATGAAAAGATTGAAAAGGGGGACCTGATATTAGAACAATAAGGGGACAAATACAAAACAAAATATTTAAACGTGCAGGACCACCCATAGAGCCATCATCCTGATTGTTGAAGTAGACATAGCCATGCTTTATGATAGTAAATCAGCAAGACTATGGTGTATTATGAGGCAAAAAGCAAAGCCTGAAGTATCTTTGAAGTGATGATATCCTTTGATTAAGCAAACCCTGTAGTGCCACACCCTTCTTATGAACAGGGCACCACAGTTTAAAAAGTTTGAAGTGGTTGCAGGTGTTAAATCTGTGAATTGTTTGTTATATGGAAGACCATTAATGTTTTAAATAGTTATACAGGAGTATTTTATTCTCTAGCTGTTCACAGGTACAGTTTGTAACACTACTTCAGTGGCATCTTGGGCTTTCTTTTATATGTTGATTGTACTTGTGACCCACACACCATGGTTGCAAGTGCAGTGTTTTTCTTTATGCTCTGTTGAATCAGGAAGACAAGTTAAAGTACCTACATCCTTTCTTTTTGATTTGAAATGTAATTCTTTAGAAAGAATCACATGAGTACAACATACTAACTTCTGAGGTTTTAAACTCCAGAGAGATTATTTGATTTTCTTAAAAATGAAGTAAATCACAGTGTTGTCACCTAGCTTCACAATCACCTGATTAGTTTAGTACTCAGTGGTGTGTGTGCCATTCCAAAGTCCACAAATAGTTAACACTGTAAGGAAATGCATTTTAAATGAAAACTGTTTTCATACCAGGAAAGCAGTCAAGTGTCTTGTAATCTTTCTCCATAATATTACTAGATATTCTGTGTGAAATGCAGAATGTTAAAGTGTTGGGATGCTAGATTCATATGAAACTTGGATATCACTAATCTTTTTGCACAGTGAACAAGGTGTCGTGAAGAGCAGGGAGTTCTGGGAGGTGAAAAAGATGAGACACCTCAAGACTGCGTAGGTCTTACTCAAACACTTGAGTGTTTTTTTTCTGCTATGCTTAAATGCCACAGTATGTAGTGAACTGCGTGATAATGAAGATGGTTTGTATTAGAAGAAGGTGCTTTCAGCATGATAGATCAAGGTGCAGAATTTTAGTTTATAACAAAAAAGGAAGAGTAAACACATCTGTTCATTGTACTCAGACTAGGTCTAAAATCATTTTGAATGTTTAGTTTTGCAACATTTCTGTTTCAGTGGGAATCCACCAAAGAGTCTTGCATTTACGTCATTATAGAGTCACACCACTTAGAATGTTTGTGCATGTATGTAAGTATGTATGTGTGCGGGCACACACATGTGAATGTGTGTATGTGTGTATGTGTATATATATATCTATATATATATATATATATATATATGTGTGTGTGTGTGTGTGTGTGTGTGTGTTAATGATGGGGGGGGACAAATAGGGACAGATTTTAAATATTGCTCTTACAAACTTAGAAGGTTGATATAATAATAGGTTTTGCATTAGCATGAAATTTCTGAAGGATGTGGAGTCTTAAACTGAAATGTTTGTCATTATTTAATGACTTCAATCCTCAGCTACTTGACAGAAAAGTACAGATTTTAGGAGGAACACAAAAAATATGAGGCAAAAATCTGGGCATCCTGCAAAAATCTGTACAGTTGAGCGTTATGATGGTGCTTACTGCAGTATTAAGATTTCCTTGCATAAACATGTACAAAAGCAAAAATCAACTAGTTGTATATATTTATTGTTTGTTGTTGTCCAGGTTAGCATGATACACATGTTAATCATTGGTGTAGCTGAAACACATCAGAAAAATGTTTTTTGTTTTAATCCCATACCTGACACTTTTTTTTTTTTTTTCAGTAACATCATTGATAGAAGATCTGCAAGATATTGACTACAAAGGTAGTAGTAGCCCATCGGAGACTTTAGGTTGTGTTATAACTTCAAAGCTGATGCATCAGACAAGAAGCGAGCATTCAGATATAGTAGCGATATGATGTAGTTCATTACTGACAGCAATTTGTTTTCGAAATTCTTCATGTTCTAGGTTTTGCATCATTTTAGGATGCAGATAAATAAGTTGAACTGCTGGAAAAGCAAGATGTTAGTGAAGAATTTAATAGTCAAGATAGGAAATATAAATACTTGTTCTATAATAACTCTTAAAATCCATACCTACTGTGTTTGCTCGGTGTGTCAACTACAAATCCTTGGCAACACTAACTCAATACCGAGTTTATCTGCTAGTGATCTTGCATAACTGAGAATGTCATTCCTAAAGTGCTCTTCAGCATGGTTGAGGTGCTCCTTAAATATTTCATTAAGTCCGTTCGTTGATGTATTGTTGAGCCTTTACTATATCAAGTTGAACAGACTGAAACATCTGGGCAACAGGCTCAAGAACTGATGAGTAATTTGCAATAATAAAGACAGAAATCAGAAACATGCATGAAGAGCAAGCACTGAGTAACATATGAGCATTTTGTCTGGTTTCACTAGCAATGCTCTTCTGAAGATCAGCCAGTCAGCCAAGTATTTTCTCAAAGTTCTGACTAAACACACAAATGGATTTATATTTCTCAATCCATTGTGTCTCACACAGAAGAGGTATATTTGGTACCAATGCTCGTCATTTTGGACTGTCACGGAAAAAATTAATAATCTTCTTGATAACACCAACAGCACTACATATTTCAGGAACATCATTCAGATCATTGACTACAAGATTTAGTCTATGAGATGCGCAGTGGATAAAGGCTGCTTTTGGATACTTTTCCTGAATCTGCCTCAACACCATTCTGGATGCTTGTTATTATGGAGCAGCCATCATAGCCTTGTCTGAGTAATTGTTCCAAGTCTAGACCATATTTTATGCATTCACTGACAATAACATTTGATACAGACTGTGCATCCCTCACAACAATGGGAACAAAAACTGTAAACTCTTCTCGAATACAATCTTCATTAACAAACCGAATGCCCAATGACAGCTGCTCAATGCCTGAGATATCTGCAGTTTCATCTGCTAATACACTAAATCCAACTGCCCTGTTCACTGCACAAACAATCTTCTTTTGGAGTACATGTTTGCATTCTGCCAACAGCTCATTTTGCACCCTATGGGATGTGTACCAAGCATTTTCTGCAGCTGTTTCACCGTGCTGCTTCAATACTGTGTTGCCAGCTTCAGTACGAAAATCTAACAAGTCACAAAAATTTCCACCAGAGCCTTCTTTTCCACAGAGGGGAATTTCATGAGTTGCACAGTAAATAATGGTAGATAAAATTGGTTCCAATTTATTTCAGTTCTCTGCAATTTGTTTTGCTACTGCTGCATCTAGCTGTGGAATAACAGCTGTTTCTGGCTTCTGTCATGTACGAGAAAAATTGGCAACATCTTCACTATAACCTTTCTGCCATGATGATTGCATGTGATTTCTTGCAGACTCATTGAAGGCATTACACTTTGCACACACAATAGCGATGAAGCTGCCTTGCAACCCATGGTGAAGTGACTGAGGAAATAATACACAAGTTAAGCAGAGTGGGCCTTTCAGGAGAGGAGAATATGCAAGCCACGGTGAGTACTGAGACAATCAAGTATATCTGAATATAATTGGTTAATAAATAATGACATGCATTTCAATTTCAGATTTCATATTATTTAGAAAATGCATTCTAACACAAATCCTTATATTCTAGCAACTTTCTAAATGTGTCCCTAGTTTTGGGCCTTTGTCCCCAGCATTATAACAGGCTTTGTCCAGATTTCTTGTGTTAAGAGATTCCGAGGTATGTTGTGTATGTGTGTCTGTATGTATAAGAAGGAGGTAGCATACCCCTCAGCTGTCCAGGTTTTTGCAGAATGTCCAGATTTTTTGCCCCATATTCTTCCTAAAAAGGATTGAAGTTGCTAAATAATGACAGACGTTTGAGTTTTAGATGTCATATCCTATAGAAAAATGCATACTAACATAAATCCTGTTATTCTAGCAATGTTCTAAGTTCATGAAAGCAATATTTATAATCTGTCCCTATTTATGTTGGGCTTTGTCCAGATTTCATGCAGAGGTTGAGGAGTGTAAGAGAAAGTGAAATGCCCTATTTAGAGTTAGCAGGTGGAATTTATTTTCAAGTGCATTTTCAAGGAATTGTGAGCTTCAAGGGAAGAGAAGTTTACTGCTGCTCATGCTAAGTCTGCTTAAAATCTGCAACTGTTTTGTTTAGCAAATGGTATCATTATTGTGGTATTGAATATTAAAGCAGTGTTAGTAGCACAGCAGTTAGCATACTTGCATCTTAATGCAGAGGGCTATAGGTTCTACTCCCACAGCATGTAGAGTTGTATTTTAAGGGGGTGGAATGCTGCAGTCCTGACTATGTCCTCCTTTGGATGAGATGCCTAATAACTATGAACTTGTTTTTCAGCTTACCACCCATTCCCTATTGCAATTATACCAGCTTACCATTTTTAATGTAATGTATGCAATTTATTCTTCAAGGGCAGCAGGCATTGAATTTGTTGTTTTCTAGCAGCAACCTCTTCATTAGTTTCAGATCTCTATAATGTGGAATTATTCAGATGACTTTTACTTCTGCAGAAATTGTGCATACTGACTGACATTGGTGGATTGTAATAACAGAAGTAAGTGGCTTTTATGGTTGAAATGTTCTGAATTGGGCAGTTTGTCATTATTGGTTCATATGTTTTGTTTCATTGCTTGCTGGAAAAACACTCAAAACTATAAATTTAAAACAGTCTAACAAGTGGTGCTGTATTATAGAAGGGATATAATAATACAATCTGTATATATTATAATCGTGTATAATCATATGTATAAATATGTACACTTTTTATGCATGGCTATTCTTGTTTATCACAGTAACAGGAAGGATACTGTAATGGCTGTGTCAAGAAAAAAGGTCTAAAGCTTTTAGTTAAGCATATAATGAAGTTATTCACATCAGTGATAATTTAGAGCCAGTAACTAAGGGTCAACCACACAAAAGCAGAAAACACCCAGAATTTCCCTTGCCCACTCAATAAAACTAATCTTGAAAAAATAATTAATAATGTGCATATATTAGGGCTATTGGAATTATCAATAAAACGATGAAGTGATGATTTGCAACTATGTCAATGTTGGAATTATGAAGAAATGCTTGATTAAGCATTAATTAAAAAACATACAGAATTTAGTGAATGCACACAGTTAAATACAGCTATAATGTGTTGTGCATTCAGAGTACAGAATGCCAGCTTTTATTTAAACAGCAACTTGTGTTACTGAGAGCTAATTTTGGAAGCCAAAGAACACTAGTGTTATAAACTAATCTGTTTAAATCTGTATAATCTGAACAGGTTCATGGGACTATATATCGGTTCATAGGTAGGTACTAGGATATTGGCCCTAGGGCCTATATAAGCCTAGCCAAAAAAATGTACCCTTGTTTTCGCCACCCAAGAAAATTATTTTCCTGTGCCCCTGTCGAGCAGAGCCACAGAAGTGATCCCTGGGGTGAATTTCCCATTTCCCATCCAATCATCAAGATTTTTCTTGAAGAGTGCTAATGAGGATCTCTGTTTTCATAGATAGGTAGTCTGTTCCAGAGTATGGGAAGTCTCTGGGACAGGAATCTATCCCTCCAGCATGTTCTGTTTATTGTGGTGACAAGGTTTAGGTTCCTAGAGCGTGTAGCTCAGAGGGATTGGGATTTCTTTAAGTGGAGCATTGTTCAACAGCTCTGGGTTTGACATAGCTTTGTATGTTAGGCAGAGATCGCCCCTGAGTAGGCGATATGCGATGGAGTAAAGCTGTAGTTTTTTGAGACGGTCTGCGTAGGGCATCTGTTTGAGGGCAGTAATCCTCTTTGTGAGGTATTTCTGTGGTCTTTCCAGTTGTTGTAGATGTCTTGTGAGGTACATACCAAAAGGGGCATGGTACTCTATAATGGGTCTAATGAGTGATGAGTAGAGGGGAACAATGACCTCTTTTTTTCTGGATGAGAATCCTTTTGTGATGAGATGAGCCACGTAGAAGGATTTCCTGACCACTGTGGTGATGTGATTATCAAAGGAGAGACTACTGTCCACCTGTGTCCCAAAGTCTCTTATCACATTTTCAGCATTAAGTAGACTACCAGCTATGTGGTTGTTCATGGGTGCAGAGTTTTTACCAAAGGAGATGACAATACACTTTTTGGCATTGAGCTTCATGCCATGGCTTTGACACCAGGTATCTGTCTCAGTGAGGCCCTTTTGTAGTTTGCCCACATCGTTAGGAGTTTTGATTATGGCTCCTAGTTTGCAGTCATCTGCAAACATTGTTAGCCAAAGACCTTCTGTGTTAGCCTGCACTTCAGAGAAGTAGATACTAAACAAGAGAGGACCCAGGACTGAACCCTGTTGTACTCCACTTGTCACTGGTCTGAAGTCGGATTTGGAATCCGCTGCTTTCACAGTGTGGGTTCTGTCTGTGAGCCAGTTGGCAACCCATCTTGTGACATAGGGATTTATACCTAGTTTAATGAGCTTATCTATAATTCCAGAGTGGGAGATGGTGTTGAAAGCCTTGTCGAGATCTAGATAAGCTGTGTGAACCATTTTACCCTCATCTATGGCTTTGGTGACTGCTTCAAAGAAGTCACTCAGGTTTTGGAGACATGATCTGCCTTTTACAAATCCAAAATGGGTAGGGTCCAGAGTTTGGAGATTACCAATGTCTTTGTTTATGAGTCCCACAATGATACGTTCCATGGCCTTGCAGACCAGGCTCGTCAGGTTAATGGGGCGGTAGTTCCCGGGGTCTGTTTTGGCTCCCCCTTTGTGGAGTGGGATAACCACCGCGGTGCGCCATTCAGTGGGTGCAAAGCCTAAGGTGAGACTATGATTGAACATGGTACTTAGGTAGGGTGCCAGTTCATTCTGTAGTTCATGTAGAATACAGCCTGGGATATTGTCAGGTCCCATGGATGCTGTGTTCTTGGCTTTGGAGAGTGTGTTTTTTACCTGTGCAGCTGTGATTATAGGAATTTTGCATTCTTCCAGTATAAAGATGGGCCCTCTAGGGGGTGAGAGGGGGGTAAAGTTAGCACTGAACCTATCTGCTAGGATGTTGGCAATATCAGTTGGTATTGTATATTTAGCGCAATTGTGCTGTAACTCAGAGCAGATCTGAGTGTTCCCATTGAGATTCTTGACATAGCTATAGAATGCTTTGTGGTTGTCTTTAGAGTCAGTGGCAATTTTGTTTTCGTAAACTAGCTTTATTTGTATATATATGTATATATATATATATATATATATATATATATATATATATATATACACAAATATATATATATATATATATACATATATCTATGGGGTGCATTCAAACATCAGGTCCACACTCTCTAACCCTCCTTCCTCCACAGCTGCACTGTTCTGCCTTGCTACAAAGCAGACTGGTATCACATGTGGACATAGTCTGACATTATATAGGGACATATTTCAAGTAGGCTTATTACACACCTACGGTGTTTGTGCATGCTACATTTCATGTTAAAATGACTGCCCTGCAGGTGGTGGGGTCTGAAACTCATGTGTCTATCATAACGGCATTTCTTTCACTGCAAGCTATTTGCTACACTAATATACATGTCTTGAGGTACAGAACACACACTATGATGGCTTGCATCTTGTCATTGAGTTCTATCTGCACAGTTGACAGGTACTGCCCACCGCCCACAGAGCCAGACACTATGTCCATAGCAGTTGTTCAGCAGGACATCATTACAACAACAACTCCTGATAGCACATATAAATCTTTCCACATCATCTATCCCATTATTATAGACCAAGTATGTATAACAATAATATTGCAAATATGGCTCTGTGTTCCAGCCTCTGTCCTCCACCTATATAACAGGCTTTGTCCTGATGTCATGCAGTAAGAGGTTGTTAAGTAGTGGCCTATCATTATGTAGTGTTGGCATTCCTGCCATCATTCCAGTGATGCTGTGGACTCCCGCACATATTGTGGTGTAAGGTCCATATATATGTGGGCTACAGCTGGACATAATTTGTGTGACCTGGTACAGCCCAGAGGTCAGTGTTTGTAACACTGTTATATGCCCTTGTAAGTCATTCTATGAGGGAGGGGTATGCACAATTTATAACCTAGGCTGTTACAACATGTGAGGGATATCAGTAGTAAGACACATTAAGGTATATGGCTGTACATTTTCATACTTTTCACCATGGGAACAGTGGAGGGCTGGTACTTACTGTCTTACAGACAGTTCTGTTTGTCAGTGTGATATTGATGTTTTAAGTTAAGCATTGTTATGTAACAGAAACACTTTTGTTGTGACAGCATAATTCTTTTCCCCTTAGGGGTTGAGTACAGTGTGTAATTGGAGGATGCTGAACTACATCTGTATTAATTAGTGTTGATTGATTCATATCTTCCAGACCAGTGTTTCTTTACTGTTGTACTACTTGAATGCCTTGGCCTGGACAGCAACATATGTTATGCTTTATAATTATATATATATATATATATATATATATATATATATATATATATATATATATATATGTGTGTGTGTGTTTATGTGTATATGTATCATTGAAATGTTTACTTCCACATTGTACATTCCATATGTTAGACAGACTGTTCTGCATGATATGTTATTGATATCATCCTGACATCGTACAGCTGAGATGGATTACTGTTAACTTCTTATGGATATGTTGTGTAGGGTCCTGGGTATGAGACTTGCAAGTGTTGGTATTGTGTTGTAAGGCAGATCGGCTGTGGAGGAGGGGATGGCATCAATAATTACAAGAGGTACTTAATTTGAGCCCCTCACCCCTGTTAACGGTGCCTTTGGTCATATATTTATTTGTTGTGTTCTTTTATCTCTCTTTCTCTCTCTCTCTATATATATATATATATATATAAAATTTGTTGTTTGTCTTTTCCCAGTTAGGGGTCACCACAGCGGAACTCAGTTCCGCTAATGATTGGCAGTAGATTTTTATGGTGCTGAGTTGCCAGCCTGAAGCCCAACCTTCAGTGAAGGCACACCCATTTACACATGTCTTTCAGAGGCCACGTGACTGTGGGGAGAACATGCAGACTCCACACAGAAGGCACTCCAGCCAACGAACAGGAGAACCTCTTGCTGTGAGGCAACAACGCTACCGCTGTACCACCGCGGCTTAGATCTTTTTACACACACACACATATATATATATATATATATATATATATATATATATATATATATATATATATATATACATACATATACAGGCATGTACATATAAAAAAAACATTTCCTCTACTGTTGAATCTGTGTGCTGGATGATATGTTTGAGAAAACATCAAATTTTGTTTGCATCTGACATGGCTTAGTGGTAATTCACTTTGGCTGTAGAGTGTAAGGTCCTGGGTTTGAGACTTCCAAGGGCTGATTATTTTGTTGATGGATGGAACAGAGGCTGTTGGAGACAGAGTTATTAAGGCACTTTGAAGCAGTTGTAAGTGGGTTTGAGCGGGTTTGCATGGGGTTGCATGAAGCTAAGCAATGCTTACGTGAGCTTAGCTTAGCTTAGCTTATGCCCACTTACGTCCTCTTATGGCCACTTAAACCCAGGCTAATTTCACATAAAGAAAACAAAAAAAGAGAGGTAGGAAAGTGGTGAATCTGGGGCAAGCAGGGGGGCAAATAAGAGGAGAAACAAGTAGGGATGTGCAGGACGGGTGTAGGAAAGGACCATAGCTCTGCATTTCTTTGGTAGCAACAGCTGCTTTCAATGTGGGCAATTTTGAATTTGGAGCCTCACACCCTAGAGGGAGGTGAGTGGGCATCTTACAATACAGATGATTGGTAGGGTTAGATGACATGCTGGGTACATGTCTTTGAGCGAAATGCAGAGCTACATATGGGACGTGTTTTTTTTTTTTTTTTTGTGGGACAGATGCCCTTTTTTTTAAGGTGAGAGTGGGATGTTAAGGAAGGATTATTGGTAAGTGTGGTGAGGGAGGTTTGGTAGGAGAGGTTGCATTTACAGACAGACAAGATAGACAAGACAGCAGACAGGGGCGGCGTATGACACATGGGGGTAAACACCTTGACGGGGACTGTGGTTGGGAATCTGAGGCTCATAAGCCCGCCAGAGAGTGATAGTGGCACTGATGTCCCCACCCGATGGCAGTTAGCACTAATCCTTTACAGCCCCGAAGTTGGTTGTTTTGGGGGTTGAGCTGGAGGGGCCTCCTGCTCTTCTCGCTGCAACAGCCTGCCCTCCACCTGCACAAGCGGTCATCCAGCTCCATCTGAAGGACACTGTGCACCATACCACAGCCTTCGTCCTGGGTGACAACGTCCTCACTGCGCCGACTTGCAGGGGGGGACAAACCCCATCCCCTGCAGTGGTTCTACCCAAGGATGGTGCAGTATGAGCAGATGAGGGAGGTCTGAGTTGGTTCCCAGACGTGCTGGGACCCGGTGCCTCAGCCCGGTGGGGTGGGAGAGCCGGATCCATTGGGATCTGCCTTCCCATATGTGCTATACTGTGGAAATTAACAATGAATATTGGTTAGGCATGCACAACACATTACATCATTAGTCAGTAGCATGCATGGATATTCCCATTAACCCAAAACATTGCAGTTATAATAGTGCCATAGCAAACAAAACCCATGCATATATGGAATGGCATTCAGGGTTGCAACAGCATTCCAGTTAGTGGTATGTCAGCCAGGCAATAAGATGATTATTCAACAGGGGATATTAGTATGCACACAGTTTAAATAATGATAAACCAAATGGAACAATGGTCCCAACATTAGATGTTTGTTTAGGAACATACACATGTTGGTTTCAGTGTGATGGTTGTATTAGTTGAATGATGGGGGAAGGGAACAGATTCAATTGACAACTGCTATCATGTATATTTGACAGTACACTACTATTCACTACTCTACATTCTGACCACAATTACACTCTACCTGGGCCATGCGGCTGCTACAGCACACCAACAGCTGTAGATATCAACAGGGCAATTGTACCCTTATTTTAGTTATACATATCAGACCTGTTTCTATACCAGCTTCTTTACCTGTGGGCCTGTCCAAATGAACTGTGTGCACATCACATTGCTGATTCTACACATATTTCAGTTTTACATATTAGTTGCAGGCCCTGGAGTGTGTGTTGTGTCTTTCATATACATCTACTGGGACATTCTCTGTGTGCAGGTTTCTTGTCAACTGGGGAAACTATCTATGACAGCGTGACACTTGAGGGGCTTGTCTGGGCCAGACTGCAGAGTGTGGATGTCTAGCTTGCATTGATTTGTAGGATTGGGGCTGATCAACACAGCAGTTTTACACCTTTCATAGTTATGCACATCATATTAGTATTTCTATTCAGATTGCTTTACCTGTGTGCCCTGTATGGAAAATGCATGTGTTGCAGTACATTAATTTTTCTATTCAGACTGCAGTTTAAAATTGTATAACCAGACTGACATGTTAGTGGCAGTCCCTGGATTTGAACTGTGATGTGTGTGCAAAGTTGAACTACAGGCCTAGTCCTTATCAGACTGAGCTAATGGGGAAATGTTGTGTTTTGTTTGTGACATTTCTATCTGTACATATTTTGTGCACAGTACTTTTATTATCACATGTTGCATTATTTGTTTCCCATTTCAGTACATTTTATGCATACACAACAGATATTGGTGTCACTGTTTATGAAACATTTGCACATTAGCTGGATTACACATTTGACTGTTTTACAATTACATAATGGAATTTAGATTCCTGAGTACACAGTGTAGATTTTAGGTTTGCACCTGTTAGCCTTATACATTTCTCAGTACACTCACAGCTACATATGGCTGAAATTGAAAGGTTAACACAGGACAATGCTGACAGACAAACAAGAAAAACACATTCTGATGGGAATATGTACTGTTGCTTTTTTACAGTTATTTGACATGCCCATTCTAAAGTACGCAGACAAGCAGTGATAAATCAGTTCACCTCGGTTAATGCGTTCTGCAGGACATACAAATTTCTGTTATCAGGTACAAGTGAGATGACACACACCAGTGCTTGGGGTCACCTTTATTAGTTTTGACATAAATATCTGTGTATGACTGAGAACTCCACAATTACTATTCCTGCATGATCTGCACAGGGGAATGCTTTTCATTTCTAACTGTTACAGCAGACCTGACATGGCACTTTCTTGGCAGGTTCACTCAGACACACTCATACATATTCTAATATTCCTTTTCTGCATATTGTACCTTGTTTGCTACTGATATCTGTCTTACACAGCAGCTGGGAATACTCCATTGTAACACTGACAGCCTGACACAGGCATTTATTCCAGACTTTTACAGCACAATTATATATACAAGCAGTACTACCATTACTATAATTTTGATTTCTTACTGCTAATAGTAGGGGTCATTCTGTACTCACCATACTGCAGACACAGCCAGGCCAGTCACTGTGCATGAGCCTGCTCATTCTGGGACCTCTCCACAGCAGCTGTATTGGGAGACATCACACATTAATCACACCTGCACAGTCACAGGTTGAACTTTTTCCATACTTAGAGATACATAAGACTGCATACTTACAGACAGGTGGGCCATCCTGCACTCAGGCTTCTTGGATCCTCTTGTCCAGATGTGCACCCCTCCTCCACTGCAGGTCATTATGGTGGCAACATACCAGCCCACCAGTCTAGGGTATGCCGGTGGCACTGGCAAGATCACGTGCAAGCTGGTCCCAGGCTTCCACTTTGTACTGCGAGCCCTGGTACTGGCCCTGCAGCAGCCTGCCATCATGGTTTTTAATTAGTAGCCCAACAATGACCCTGGACTCCTGGATTTCCCAACGTTGCGCTCTGAAGCACACTCCTTCTCCAACACCAGCCATTTCGGTCCTGCTGTGTGCAATCCCACATGATCATATCTGTATTCCCACCTGTGCAGTTTAAATACAACAGTTTTCACACACTTTTTCTTGATTAGCCAATTTTAATATGCTACACTATGCTTAGCTCCATGGAAATCCCCATAGCAATGCTTACACCAGCTAAGCAGAGCTGAATGCAGGTAACACAATTCAGCCTGATATTAGAGGTGGTCCTTCAGCATTACTATTGGAGGAATGAGAACTAGAATGGCAATTGTTGTTAAATGCCTTTGCATACCCTGGATTAAATGAGGCTTGCAACATTTCTTGTTTGTTAAAATTAAAAAGTTTAGCTAGGAAAAAAAAAATCACTAATATTATATATTTTTATTTTTAAATTCATTATAATAAGCTGGTATTTATATATAGGAGTATTATATATAATTATATTTTTATTGATATACAAATAGTATGTTATGGTAGTGTTTTTGCTTACTCATTTTACCATTTTACTAATGTGATATAAGGTTTACTTCTTTAAATGAAACACTCCATTGATTGGTTTGTTTTTAACATGTGTTCACCTATTGAGTGTATTTTAAAATGTTTGCACTGATTTGGTATTCATTTCTAATGAAGTTACCACACCTTTGGTGACGAAAACCGTTTTAAGTTGCAAATAAACTTTTCTACATTTAATATCATGTACTACCTTGGATTTTTTGACTTGCTTTCATTAGTTTGTTTTTTGTTGTGTTTGCTTTTAACCAGCTCATTTGTTATTTGTCTTTGGAATCTTTGGCAATTTTATTTTCATAACTAGCTTTGGAGGATTTTATGATGGATCTCAGCTTCTTACTGAGGCTGGTAAGGGAGTTTTTTGCATCCTGGGATTTTCTTCTTTTCTGCAACAATTTATTTCTTTTGTTGTAAAGTTTGTTTATGGCAGAAGACCACCAGATTGGCTTCCTTTTTTTGAAGGAGAGTATCTTGGTTATATTTGGGATGGCACGATTTATGCATGAGTGGATGTGCTCGTACAGTGCCTTAGTGTAGGATTCAGCAGTTGAACTTTCAGTTCCTGTCTGCATGGGTGTCATGAGTTTGTCAATTCTGACTGATCAGACCTGACCAATGAGGGGGTGACCACAGGTGTGGAGCATTGATTTCCCATGTTTGTAATGACCAGGTCTAGGATATTGGAGCCCCTGGTGGGACTATGGATTAGTTGATCCAGGGCGTTGGAATTTATGAATTCCAAGAACCGTTGTGCAAAGGTGTTGGTACACGAGTAGTTTTCCCAGTTAATGGCAGGGTAGTTAAAATCACCCAGTATTAGTGTGTTTAGTTCTATCTTAATATTTTCCAGTATGTTTAGAAAGGTGTAGTGAGAATCTTGTGGCATGGTGGGGGATGTGTAGCAAGCTACTATTTGGATTGCAGTCTTACCTAGTGTTAGTTGCACCTGGAGAGTTTCAGACGCATTGTGTTGAGCAACTAGCCTGGTGGTGTGAATATCCTTGGTGAATATGGACACTCCTCCACCTTTAATGTTTTGGTCCTGGTTCGGTGGCCGAAAAGTGTGGTAAGAGTTTTAGCCTGGTATCGCAGGGGTGCTCTCTGGAGCCTTGAACCAGGTCTCAGTTACTGCACAGATATCGATGTTCTCCATTTTTAAGAGCGCCTCGAGAGAGTGCATTTTGAGATTTAGACTTCTAGCATTGAGTAGCATTACCTTCAGAATGTGCATGCTTGTACCTGTTATGGTGGTGGTTTTGTCCTTTGAACTTTGTCTAAAAAAGGCACTATAGGCGTGGCAAGAGCCTTAGCCAGTAACCTAAATCCCAGGGGCAATATGTGCAGACCACCTCTGGCAAAGCATCATGGTCTATTGATCATGTCATCCCAGGCAGATAGATATTTGATCCCCTTTGAATGACACCAGAAACTTAGCCAATTGTTGACGTCAGTCATTTTGTCCTTATATTGTGGTATCATTCTGGGTGAAGATAGGATGCTACTCAGGGCTAGGGTCATACCTGCCCTGGCCACATGATCCAAGAGCTCTTCCATGTCTCTTTTCATGTAATCCAGGGAGGTACATCTCAAGTCATTCACTCCAACATGGACAATGACAGAGTTATATTTGTACTTGTTGTGGAGTTACTTGAGTACATGCATTATGTGGAGGATCCTTTGCCCCGACACGCAGCTGACTGTAATTTTCTCCTTGTTCAGCCTGGTGAGTAGGACATCAGTGTGCTTGATTATAGAGTCGCCTATGACTAAAGTGTTAGGTATGTTGTCTTGCCTTAGGGGCTGTTGCTGGGTGGCACACTGGTGTTGTGAGCTATGTGACACTTTGGTTATGATTGGTGTTTGTTTGCATTTCAGCTTCAGAGGTCTTTGTTGCTTGGGCATGTTACAGTTAAGGGCCTCCGCATATGTGGATTTAATGTTGCTATGTGTGGGTGTTGGTGGTGTGGGTTTAGAAGGGCTATGTGTTGCTTGAGGTGTAGTGCAGGTGTTAACCTTCTCCTCTTGACTGTCTAGCACAATCTTGGGTGGAGAGAGCTTTGCTTCCAGTTTGGCTATGTAAGTGCATCTCTCACAGGTTGTATTGTTGTGTGATTGGAGAAGAGGGTTGTTTGTGTACATGAGGCAATTGCTGCATTGCCCTAGTATGCTCAGATTCACCAGGTGGACAGGAGAAATCACCGGAAGCTGACCCTTGGACATGCCTGGTTTGGTGCTTTTTTTGTAAAGTACAGGAGCTGTTTTCCCTTGCCTTAGCAAGGTACTTTGCAATTATAGGCTGTTTAGTACCTATGATTAATTTCTCCTTATTAACAAGGAGAGCTGAGTGCTTGTATCAGTTTAAGGCTTCCTAGTAATTTCCAGCGGGTATTAGAGCAAGTGCTAGTCACAGAGATGCTTAAAGGTAAGATAAAAAAATGGTTTATTCTAAATACTGCAGTGTGCACTGGATAAGTTAGATGTGAAAGTATGTAACTTAAGTTTTACCTGTCTAAAAAGTTAAACTTTAGTCGAGAGTCACTATTTTTAAAACAGCAAGATAGATTGAAAGGGGGTGGTCACTTTTGTATTCTGGTACTATGGAATACAGTAGGATGGACAATAAATTTAAATAGTTGAAGGGGAATGATTTCACAAAATGATAATTTTGTGCTTACACAAGCCAGTGAAAGCAGAGAGGAAATGAGATATATGGTCAAATTAACATAAGAGGCAAGCAACTAGAAAGACATTGGCATTTAAGAACACAGTAACTTGGTGGGTGGGGAAAAAATTTCTGCCTGACTCACAAGAGACAGAGCTGTGGTCTCTTTTGAAGTTTTAATATGCAGTTAAAAGCAGAATACAAGTAAAACACAAGGTAAAGGAAACAAATCACAGTATTCAAAATATAAAAAGGCAATAAAGCAATACAAAATACAACAAATAAAAAGCAAACTAACCTTTCCTTCACAGCAAAGTGTAGCAGAGTCTGGTGAGCTTATCTAGTAAAGCTCTGAAATGTTTATTTTACTCCTTAAACAGCAGGTTTAGTTCCTAGCTCCACCCCCTCAGTTCACAAATGTTTAACCTTAAGTGACCTCTTCTATCTTATGTATGAGTACTTAATTGATCAGTTCTAATTTCTGTCTGACTAACAAGAAAAAGAGCTGCGGTATCTTTTGAAGTTTTAATATTCAGTTAAAAGCAGAATACAAGTAAAACAAAGAAAACCAATCACAGTATTCAAAATATAAAAAGGCAATAAAGTATTACAAACTACAACAATTAAAAAGCAAACTAACCTTTTCTTTCACAGCAAAATGTAGCAGAGTCTGGTAAGCTTTTCTAGTAAAGCTCTGAAAATGTTTAGTTTATCCCTTAAATAGAAGGTTTAGTTCCTAGCTCCACTCCCTCAGTTCACAAATGATTAACCTTAAGTGACCTCTTCTATCTTATGCATGAGTCTTTGAGAGTTGGATAGTTTTCTGGTTAGTGAATGATGGAGTGTGTGATGCTTAACTGGTTTAGGTGGAGGAGGTTGGGAAGTTCAATCCAGTTTAGTTCTTGTAGTGCAGAGCAGTGATGAGTTCTATTTGGATTGTTAAGGGTGAATCTAGCTATTTTGTTGTAGCAGGCCTCGAGTTTGTTTAGGGTTGGTTTTTTTTTTAAAGATTAGTAAAGATGGAGGAGGCATAATGTAGTGTGGAGAGGAGATATGTTCTGAATATGGCCTATCTGGAGGTAGTTATGAGGAATGGTCTTGCTCTATACAGAGCTCCAAGTTTAATAAGTACCATTTCAATGGTAAAAGCCAAATGTTTATTGTATTTTAGTAAATTATCAATTGTTATCCCAAGAAGTTTTGAATGTTCTGTTGGTTCTATTATGGTATTGCTAGATGAAAAGATACTGAAGGTGGATTGAGTCCCTTGGGATTTGCCTTTATAAAAGATCATCAGTTTAGTTTTGTTGGGGTTGAGCATTAGTTGTTCAATAGAAAGGTATTGTTCTATGACTGATAAGGATTTTTGTGTTATTTCATGGAGTTTGAGGATAGTTGGGGCTAAGCATATAAGGGTGCAGTCATCAACATATTGAATAATGGTAGCCTTGTTACTAGCAGTAGATAGTTTATTGGTGAATATAGAGAAGAGTAGTGGACTGAGGATTGTCCCTTGAGCAACACCCACTGAGATGGGAAGAAGAGGAGAGACTGCCTTTTTCCACTTAACTGCTTATTGGCAGTCAGTTAAGTAGCTGTGAAACCAGGCTAGTGTTATTTGGGAGAGGTTTATGAAAGGTAGTTCATACAATAGTTTTTGATGAGCTACTGTGTCGAAAGCTGACATGTCAATGAAAATGGATGAGAAAACTGGCCTTTGTTTTTAAGCTAGATGATGGCATCGGTGAAGCAAATTAAGGCTGTTGCTGTGCTATGCTTTGTTCTGAAGGTTGTTCTGTTGTAGGTAGCCTAGGTGTTGTTCATGAATGCATTTTTCTAGGATTTCTGCTAATGGGGGTAGAATGGCTATGAGTCGGTAGTTAGATAACTCTAATGAGGGACTGCCTTTATGCAAAGGTATAATATGAGATATTTTCCACTGTTTAGGTATGTGTTTTTCTGTGATAGACTGATTTATTAGAATGGAGATGAGGTATGTGATTGCATCTGCTGCTAATCTGAAAAATTTGTTACATAACTGATCAGCAGCTAAAGCAGTAGGCTTTAGATTGTTAAAAAGCAGTTTTATTGCATTGGCTTGTAGTGTATTGATAGTGAATGAGTTAAGGTTTGAGATGGCTCCTAAAGGTAATTTTAGGGGTGTGTTGCTTTCTAGATTTACTACAGCTAGTTGAGAGTTGATGAAATGAGAGTTAAATTGGGATGTAGTACTGTCAGAGGAGTTAGGGGTGGTGGGAGATGGGGTAGTAGTTTGACCTTGTTTTGGAGTTGTTTTATAGTTCCCCAAAATTTCTTAGGGTTGTTTTGATCCTATGATCTATAGTAATTTGTTTTGTCATTTTAAATTTTTCTTTTGGCCTGGTTTCTCAGTTGTCTGTAGGCCATTTTTAATTTTTCTTTTGGCCTGGTTTCTCAGTTGTCTGTAGGTTCATAGGTTCATAGGTTGGTACTAGGCTATCAGCACTAGGGCCTATACAAGCCTAGCCATAACAATTCGCTGGCTATTTCTTCCCACACTATTTACTTCCCCGGACCCCTGTTTAGCAGGGTGACTGACGTGATCCCCGGGGTGAATTTCCTTTCTTCTATCCAATCGTCAAGGTTCCTTTTGAAGAGGGCCAAAGAGGCGCTCTGCTTGACATGTATGGGAAGTCTATTCCAGAGTCTGGGGAGTCTTTGGGTCAAGAACCTATCCCTCCAGCACGTTTGTTTATTGTGATGACAAGGTTTAGATCCCTGGAGCATGTGGCTCTCAGGGATTGGGATTTCTTTAAGTGTAGCATGTCCAACAGCTCTGGGTTTGACATGGCCTTGTATGTTAAGCAGAGATCACCTATGAGTAGACGATATTCCACAGAGTATAGCTGGAGTTTTTTAAGGAAGTCAGCATAGGCATCTGCTTTAGGCCTGTGATTCTTTTAGTGAGTTATTTCTGCAGCCTTTCCAGTTGTTGAAGATGTCTTGAGAGGTACATACCAAATGGGGCGTTGTATTCCATAATGGGTCTAATGAGGGATGACTACAGTGGGACAATGACCTCCTTTTTCCTGGATGAAAAGCCCTTAGTGATGAGGTGTGCCACATAGAAGGATTTCCTGACTGTTGTGGCGATGTGGTTATCGAAAGTGAGATCACTGTCCACCTGTGTCCCTAAGTCTCTTATCATACTTTCGGTGTTTAGTGTACTGCCAACTATGTGGTAATTCATTGGTACATGTTTTTTTCCCAAAGGGGATAACTATACATTTCTTGGCATTGAGCTTGAGCCCATGGCTCTGGCACCAAGCATTTGTTTCTGGAAGGCCCTTTTGTAGAGTATCCACATCATTTGGGGATTCAATAATGGCTCCCAGTTTGTAGTCATCTGCGAACTTTGTTAGCCAGAGTCCCTTAGTGTTGGCCTTTACTTTAGAGAAATAGATGCCAAACAAGAGCGGTCCCAGGACTGAACTATGAGGTACTCCAATTGTCACTTGTCTGGAGCTGGATTTGGAGTCGGCTATGTTTACAGTGTGGGTTCTGTCAGTAAGCCAGTTGTCAACCCATCGAGTGGCGTAGGGATTAATGCCCAGCTTAGTAAGTCTATCTATGATTCCAGAATGGGGGATGGTGTCAAAGGCCTTGGTGAGGTCCAGATAGGTTGTGTGGACTGCCTTACCCTCATCCACGGCTCTGTAGATGGATTCAAAGAAGTCAGTCAGGTTCAGGAGACAAAATCGGCCCTTCACAAACCCAAACTGGGTGGGGTCCAGAGTTTCAAGGTTGCCAATGTCTTTGTTTATAAGTTTCATGATAATACGTTCCATGGCCTTGCAGATCAGGCTTGTCAGACAGATGGGGCAGTAGTTCCTGGGATCCAAGATGGATCACCCATTATGGAATGGGATAACTGTAGCTGTGCACCACTCATTGGGCATGAAGACTAAGGTGAGGCTATGATTAAACATGACACTTAGGTGAGGTGCCAGTTAATTTTGTAGTTCATGTAATACACAGCCTGGGATGTCATCTGGTCCCATGGATGCTGTATTCTTAGCTTTGGAGAGTGCATTTTTTACCTGTGTGGCCATTATTACTAGAATTTGGCAATCTTCTGGTATTAAGATGGGCCATTTAGGGGGTGAAGTTGACAATGAATTGATCTGCCAGGATATTGGCAATATCCTTGGGATCAGTATATTTAATGCCATTCTGTTGTAGCTCAGAGCAGATCTGAGCATTGCCATTTAGATTCTTGACATAGTTATAGAATGCCTTGTGGTTGTCTTTGGAATCTTTGGCAATTGTATTTTCATAACTAGCTATGGGGGATTTTATGAGGGATCTAACTTCTTACTGAAGCTGGTAAGGGTGTTTTTTGCATCCTGGGATTTTCCTCTTTTTTGCAACAGGTAAGCATGGAGGGCTGTGATTTGGTCTCCTGATATTGGGACCAGACTCTATTTTTGCACTGTTGTTTGGTCTCCTGGGAAAGCCATGGAAGTTGTTTTGCTAAAACTCTTAACTTATATCTTTGGTACTAGATTTTTCTTTCTTGGGGTTGCGGGAGTTGGTCTTTCTCTCATTTTTGTAAATACTGGTAAGCAATTCATTTTCTCTCCCTGTGCTACAATTTCTAGGAAATCTTTTGTCCTAACCTCCATAGTAATTGCCAAGAACTTTTCAATGTCCTTGACAATGATGAAATTAACTGCATTATCTTTGGATACTACCAAATCAACTGGAAACCCCAGATGGACAGCATATCCCTTCTCCCTTAACTGCCACAGATATGAAACTAAGGCTTTCTTGTCAGGAATAAAGCTGTACTGTAACAGGGAGCTGTGCAAGTTTATGCTCCTGTTATTTTCAATCTGGGTCTAGGGCTCTTTATCTCCTTAAAACGTGCTCCCTGTCTAAATAATTAAGGCATATATGAAGAATCTGTCTTTGATACTTAGAGCTACAGTTGGAGAGAGTAACTGTATAGACTCTCTCCTATTAATTTAAGGAGCTCCTATGTAATAAAGTTCCCAGGATTACTTCCTTCTACATTCTTTGGAACCCCAGTATGTGCAAGTTATTTCTTTGAACATGGGGTATGTGACCTGAATCATGGTTATCTCCAATGCTGAATATGCTGTGTGTTTCTTGTAATCATTTTTTGCTGGTTTGACAGGACCGATTGTATATTTTTTTTGAGCTTTGTGATTTGTTGTGGTGGCCAGTATATGGGCAATATCCAATGCTGATACTGCTCCTTAATAGCCTTAATTCCTTTAAAGTGTAAATGTCCTTTGACATGTTACTCGGTGATTCTGCCATTTTTCAGTCATCTGACTATTCCCAAACAGATGCCACATATGTAAGCTAAACTTTATACACTTGTACAACCACAGTGTGTGTAATAATTTGTCTACTAATAACAAAGAAACATTTTTGAGGTAAGGAGTGCCCAATCTCTTATTAAGTTAAAGCATTCTTACATTTGTCAGGAATTGTACTAATTACTTCGGAGAAGATGATTGCTTTAAGCATATACCCATGCACATCCACATAACAGAGAAATAAGTAAGAAATCATTCTTCAATCAACTGGTTTTCAAAAATATAAATCTTCTGAGAAATCATAATACTTATACTATTGATAAATGGTCATTTAACAATTATGGGCAAGCAAGAAGATGATGGAAGATTAAATGAAAGAAAATTGAATTTGGGACTTTGTGAGTTATAGGTTCATAGGTTCATAGGTAGATACTAGGCTATCTGCCCTAGGGCATTTATAAGCCTAGCCAGAGTGTATTTGGCTTCCGCCTCCCTATTAGATTAGCCTACCGTGCCTCTTTAAAGTAGGTCACAGAAGGTACCCTTTTAAGATTAGTTTACTGTGCCTCTGTCTAGCAGGGACACAGAAGAGATCCCAGGGGTGAATTTGCAATCTCCCATCCATGCGTCCAGATTTCGCTTGAAGAGGGTCAGTGAGGGGCTATGTCTAATATAAATTGGGATTCTGTTCCAGAGTGAGGGGAGACTCTGGGAAATGAATCTGTCCCTCCAGCATGTCCTATTTATTTTTGTTCTGAGGTTTAGGTCCCTGGATCATGTAGCTGTAAGGGACTTGGATTTTTTGAGGTGGAGCATGTCTATTAATTCTGGGTTTGACATGGCTTTGTACATCAGGCATAGATCACCTCTGAGTAGGCGGTAAGCAACTGAGTAGAGCTGGAATTTCTTTAGTTGAGCTGCATAGGACATCTGTTTGTAGCCCATGATCCTCTTGGTGAGGTACTTTTGGGGTCTTTCCAGTTGCTGCAGGTGTCGGGTAAGGTACATCCCAAAAGGGCATTGTACTCGATTATGGGCCTGAAGAGTGACAAGTAGATGGGCACAATGACCTCTCTTGAGCTAGATGTGAACCCTTTCGTGATAAGGTGGGCTATATAGAAGGTCTTTCTAACCACTTTGGCAACGTGATTATCAAAGGAGATATTACTATGTACGTTTGTCCCCAAATCTCTAATTACTTCTTCCGTACTTAATGGATTACCACCTATGTGGTAATTTGCGGGCACCTTGTTTTTCCCAAAGGGGATGACTATGCACTTTTTAGCACTTAGTTTGAGGCCGTGGCTCTGGCATCAAGCATCCGTCTCTGTGAGACCCTTTTGGAGGATGCTTGTGTCAGCTGGAGATTCGATTATGGCCCCCAGTTTGCAGTCATCTGCAAACTTTGTCAGCCATAATCCCTCTGTGTTAGCCTGAACCTCAGAGAAGTATATACCAAACAAGAGAGGTCCCAGAACTGAGTTAAATTTGCGGGTAAATGTATACAGAGTTATTAGATAAAAATCTTAAGAGGTTCACAAATTATAAGATTTCCATAGGTTCAAAATTTCAATTTCAGTATTCAAATAGTTTGAGTCTGTAAGGTTAGTCTATCTAAAATAATTTATGAAAATTTGGATAAACAGCAGCAATTTTTTGCCATATACTATATGCAAAGTTTGAGCTAGGTTAAATAATTAACATCCAGGGAATCCTAGAACAGCCCTCTCTCCAGAAAAAAAGAAATTAGACCATAATAACTTTGTTGTATGATGAGAAAGCTGGTAGAAATGACATACGTTGGATAAGGAGAACTCAATAATGGTAAACATGAATCTTAAAGAAATGTATTCTTCCTGCGAAGGAGATATTCAAATTAAAGCTAGATTTTAACAAATCTTTTAATTCAGGTAAAGAAACATGATCTGTTTGCATGGAAAAAGTCTATCGTTGAAATTTACAACTATTAACCATACTAACATTCTCAGGGTTTGCAACTTCCTTAACTATAAATATAACATTGTTTTTTCACCCACGTTTATAAAAAAAAGAAAATATTTGAATGTGTTCTAATTTTATAATAGGTGGCACAAAAAAGAAAAAAAAACACAGATTTGACAATTAAGCAATAACCGACAATGTGGTGTGGTATATTGAAGATTTACCCACAGTTGGTGTGGTTTAATCACGAGGGCCAAGCCCGAGTGATTAAACAAAGGCAACCATGGGTAAATCATCAATATACCACAACCACAGAGTCGGTTATTGCTATTATACAATGACATTATTTAAGAAAAAAATACTTACTTTTCTTAAATAATGTCTTTGTATAATGGCGGATTGCTGTTCTTCCACCGGTTGTGGTATACTGAGTCTGCATTTTGATGTACTGCGCATGATTATGGGACTCGCATTCCATGCATACCCAGTACATCAAGCCTTTGAAAAGGAAGCAGTGGAGAAAGGAAAGTCTCCGTTGCTCCATTTTTTTCTCTTTTTTTTATTTATTGTAAAAAAAAAAAAAAGTTTTGGGGTAGTTTATACCAACGGAAAAAAGTCTGGGCGACCAGAACTTTTTCCGTTGGTATATTGAGGGATTTACAATGGGCACACTGGTTAGGCTGGCCAATCAGTGTGCACATTTTAGAATATTAATAGAGAGGAATTGTATAATTGATATTTAATCTTCTGCAAATGCAAGAATTTTTAACATACATTCTTTATTTTATAATGCGCTACATTTGTATTATACTCTTGCAGAAATAATATGATTTATATCCAACAGAAACAATATAGGGAACAAAGAACAGCTTAGTCTCACTCAATAGAATTATTTTTATATTTCAGAATCAGAATTATTAGTAATTCAATAGAATGTATACTGGTGAAATAAAGCTATATTCATATTTAGAATATATTAATATATTTCATTCTAATTCACAGTATAAAACTCATAATTCCTATTAACAGTTAAATGGTTTCTGCGCATCCAAAGAAAACAAGGATATTTCTGAGTTTCACACACAAACACATATAAATATATATATATATATATATATATATATATATATATATATATATATATATACATATATATATATATATATATATAGAGAGAGAGAGAGAGAGAAAGAGAAAGAGATATTCGCAATACAGAATAATAGTTTGTAGTAACTGGGTAGGTGTAGACATCGCCCTGTGATGAATAAACCCAAACTGAAAAGCTGAAACAATACCCCAAATACTTCCTTATATAACTTGATTGACATGCTTAGCTTTTGTGTTATAAACCACATTTAGCAATGCAATATGACTGCAATTTGATACTCATCTATGGCCTTTATCTAAGTTTTGACTTATGGTAATGCTTGTCAGAGGAAAAAAGAAAGAAATTATAAAAAGGATCTACTTGATGGGGAGATTTAGAGTAATGGAATAATTAGTCAAGTCAACATGCTGTTTGTAAATTTCAGCTACTAATGAAGCTGATCTGAAAGTCTGTTTATCAGTTAAAATACCTGAGTCATCAGATTATTAGATGTAAAACCCATAATCTTATTTATCTGAAGATGAACACATTCACGGTTAAACTGATAATTAAAGCTTGGCGAAGAACTATAAATATGGTCATAATGGGATTTTAGCTCTTAGCTAATCTTGGTGAGATCAGTAATTACTTTCTCCCCAATCTTTAAACCATAAAAAAGTTTGATTTAGTTGTACCAAAAAAATTCTCTTTAAAAAAGGAGCCTTGCAAATCTGCCTAATGTTTATAATTTTTTTATCTGATAAAATTCCCGTTTCATGCAAAAACTTAATTAAGGATTGGATTTTTATTGAACATTCATGATGATTCTTAACAGGACTGATCTCATAAAGTTGATTTGAAAGACTAAGTTGGTCTATCAAGAGATCAACTAACTTTCTTTTTTTTCTGTCCTTTATTGACAGTGGCACAGGAAAATAATTTTCTTGGGTGGCAAAAGCCAGGGTACCTTTTTGGCTGGGCTTGTATAGGACCCAGGGCCGATAGCCTAGTACCTACCTATGAACCTATGCTTCATCTTCAGGGAGCACCTTAGATGAATGCCCCCGCTCATGCGATAGGCAAGCCCATTCCTCCCTGACAGCTCCAAAGATGCCTGAACCACTTTCAAAACCACATTTCCTGGGCATTAGTTACAGCTTTATTCCCCTTCTTCATGGCACTGGATGCTGTTTCCATTTGATATCCAATTGGGGCATGGCTATATAGTTTGCTCAGTTGTATACATTCTGCAATTTAAAATAAAATACATTCTGCAGGCACCATTAGCTGTGTTATCTGTGGGACACACTAACCCATTTTCATTCTTGTAACAAGTTTTCAAGATATGTAGCAATGCAGAAAGCATTATTCTGCTTGTTGTGCAAATTAAAATATAATGCATTGTACAGGCAGCATGAGCCACAATATTTGATGAATCCACCATGTTGTTTTCTTTTTTGTAGCTATCTTGTGGGGGGAGAATGTAGTTATGCATTCAACGTTGTTCTAAATATTCTATCTTTCTTTTAGTTAAATTTGATTTGTCACAAACATCATAACCCAATATATTTGATTGCTTTGTTTTTCCAAAAACATACTTTACTAACCTGTAGTTTGTCGGCTTATGCTCACAATTAACTACAATCTGAACTGATGACTTTGAGGTATATCTTGACTACGTCAAATGGGTACATGGAAAATTATAAAACATCATTTCATTTATTTCACATTAGTATATGAAAAAAGTATTGCATTCAGCACTGATATCTGCCTTGACTCATAGCTTCACACGCTAAAAATCATTTATAGTACTCTTTTCATATTTGAGGATCAGAGTACATTCAAATTATACATTTTGATTGCACCCAAAACCATTTTTAGCTCAACATTTTAAATCAGTAGAATAGACTTACTTAATTTTCTAACATCTTTGCAAAATGATTTTGATGTATACATGACATACAGATACTGCTAAATACTCAACAGCATTATTTCTCATGACAGTATCTGCACTGTCCATACAAAGCTTTCTCTCTAACTATGCTTTTATTTCTAACTTGAACTGGGATGTAGTAGAATAAAATCCTGACTATGGTCCATGCGACTGAGGTGCAGTTAGCAGTTTTGGTACTTGATAGTGCAGGCAAGGAGGATGATCATGTCCATTTTGGATGGGGCAGATGGGTCATGCATGCATTCAGGGCACACTCATGTGCTTTGATTTCCCTAATGGAGACCGGAAAACAAACACACACTGCTACCTCAGCGAAGATTGGGCATCCTGCTGATGTCAGCTGTTTAGTACAGCACTGATGCACATTATAACACAAACTTTCAGAGTGCTACTGGACATGCACAAGGGCAAGAAAGGAAAAATACTCTTTCAGTACCAGAATGATACTACCCCAGGATGCAAGTCCAGAGCAGGATGGGACAGTTTGGTAGACCCTTTGACCTGAGGAGGAGCACAGGAGTAAGCTGTAGGACTACTGTGAAGGTGCCAAAAATAGCCAGAAAATGTATTATTATTATTATTATTATTATTATTATTATTATTATTATTATTATTATTATTATTTCTGGGAGCCATCATTGTTTGAATATTTTATTTTTATTTTTAATTTGTATTAACTCATTAATGCTTCTGTGATGTGCAATGTCACACCTCTAGCATTCTATACACAGCTTGCATTCCTGAGCATTTTCTGAAAAATGAACTTAAAAAGGTAGATACATGTAAATACTTTGTTAGCAGTAAATGCTATTACAATCGCATAAATAGCAATGTTATTAGTGAGAAATATACTTTAGAGTGATAATAGTCAGTGCATCCATAGTCTTTCTATAAATAGTAAAATGTATTATAATGTACACAAACCCAAAATTATATTTTTTCCTAAACTTTCATAAACAAATTCTTGTAGAAGCTACATAACCCATACATATATTATTGGAACATTTTTGTTAACCAGGCATAAGTCTTCACAAAATAGCAAAAATATCCTCTCCAGCTGCATGTTTATTTAGATATTTATAGAAATATGAAAACATTTGAAATTGTATAATTAGCAATATAAATGATGTTGAATATCTCTCAAGATAGTGCAACTATCAAAGATAGTTTTTTCAGCAACACCTAAGGTTTTGTCTGATGTCATGCAACAGTTTGTAAGGCACTTGTCTGTGGAAATATTAAGTACATATGGCAATACTGTTTATTTTCATAATTACTAATTCACAAACATCAATATCTCAGGTATAGTGTGATATAAAAGGACACTGGCAATGCCTTTCCTTGTCTCCTACCATGGCATATCATACCATACCCCTCAATTACATGTAGGCCTCTCATTTATGAAAATATGAAGAGAGATAAGAAAATATGAATAATAAGTGACAAATAGTGATTAATTTCTCTAGTGCAGCACATCTTAGGTTAACACTCTTATTGTCATTTTGTGCATAAATTCTTGGGGCCTTTATAATATTGCCTATTATTAGATGGTAATTCACTTAGTTAAGGAAGCAAGACCCAAAAATGGTTTGGGTGCCATAAGGAGCTATGATGCAAATGTTGTATTTTAGGCTTCAAAGAGATAATGTTTTATTTATTTTTTATCATTATTTTCTTATTTTCATTCACAGCTTTTATACTGTCTCTTCCATTTCTCTAATCGATAGTAAAAGACTGAAAAGATGAAGCAGAATAAATGCTGTCACAGTTAAAGCAGAAAGACATAAAACCACAGCTTGTGTAAAATTGTATACATATCTGCAGAAACTGCACACAGAAAAAATGCATACAAAGAGAAATTCAACATGCAGAAAAACATCAATGTCAAAAAACAATCACATAGAGACAAAAATATAAAAACAAAAATAAGCAAAATATATAAAAAAAGTGTTTTAACTCCTAAGACTACGTCCCTTCATAATGGATCTAAGTGGGACTTTCTTGTTAAGCCCACTACCCTCATCAGCTCTCAGTCTTATCATCCAGCTAACCTCTCTGGTAGGGACGTAGTTTTAGGAATTAATAGACTTTTTTATATGTTTTGCTTATTTTGTATGCATTTTTCCTGTATGCAGTTTCTGCTGATATGTATGCAAGTTTACACTAGCTGTGGTTTTATTATGTCTTTCTCCCTTAACTGTGACCCTTAGCATGTGATTGGTTGCTTAGTAATTGGATTGCCTATAAGTAAAGGTTGTTCTTCTTTCTGTGTATATGGTCTGGTGAAGCAAAAGTGAAAGCGCTTACCTATTTTATTTGTTTGGTAATAAAACAAGATTTTATCTTCAGCTAGTGTGTTATTCCATTGGTCGTTTTGTTTTACATTTGGATTTTACTTTTCCAATGGCATATTTATAGAACTTCAAACTCCAAAATATAAAAACTAAAAAACTAAAAGTCAACTGACAGCTCGACTGAAGACTAAATCCACAAAATTTAATGAAACGCTTTTCATCCAATACTTCTTTGAACTTCATCAGATACTAACATTTAAAAAGAAACAGTTTAAATAAACATAATTGAACTTGATTAAAATCAGCTGATCTCTCCATTCTAAAAATTTAAAGAGACAGTAATTAAAAATAGCATTGTTAACTATAATATATGCTTTTCCTGTTCTTTGAACCTATCTTATTTACCAAGCAAGTGAGTAGATATATCGCAGCAGCAGTATGATAACAGATACAGAATCTTCTCATTTCTCTGATCTTACATTGTAAACCTTTAAAATGAAGAATAAAACAACAATAAAATGTGTATATATTATATTAGTGTAGTGCTATTACCACACTGTTTCATATCAATAACCTCTTCAGTTTTAAAAAACATGTGATAGAACACATGTCGTTTAATCCTGGAAAGTTATAAGTGTTGAGACGAATTTGCCAAAGCAACTCCAATTTCTCTAGTAATAGGGTAAATGGACCTCCTCTTGGATTACTGTTTACTTGAGCAAGTATCCAAAGTTTAAATGTATGTCCTGGATGCTGTTCTATGTGCTTCGCTAAAGCGTTATCCAGTTTATGTTTATTAATACAGTATATATGTTCATATATGTGGTCCCTCATTCTACGCTCGGTTTTACCGACGTAGAATGATTCACAATTATGACATTTAGCCACATAGATATTCATTTCTTAAGTGTTCTACCCTTCCTAGTAATGAATCTTGGTTCTGTTCACAGTTTATCCACTATTAATTTTTCCTCCAATAGAATATTCCAGTTTTTCACCAATATGTTTTTTATATAACGGTAATCAAGGTTATAAGAATTTTTTTGAATGTGAATACAGGATGCAAACACATGCAGTAGGGATGAAATAATGTGGCAGTTGTTCCTACTGTAAATACATTCAGGTAGGAGCATCACTGCAAATAAACAATAGGCATTTAAGTAACAGAAGAAAAGTTATTTGCAACTCCAAAATGAATGTCTATGTGAAATTGGAGTTGCTTTGGCAAATTCGTCTCAACACTTATAAATTTCCAGGATTAAACAATATGTGTTCTATCACATGTTGTTTAAAACTGAAGAGTTTATTGATATGAAACAGTGTGGTAATAACACTACACTAATATAATATATACACATTTTATTATAGTTTTATTCTTCATTTTAAATGTTTACAAAATAAGATCAGAGAAATGGGAAGATTCTGTATCTGTTATCATACTGCCACTGTGATATATCTACTCACTTGCTTGGTAAATAAGATAGGCTCAAATAACAGGAAAAGCATATATTATGGTTACAATGCTATTTTTAATTACTGTCTCTTTACATTTTTAGAATGGAGAGATCAGCTGATTTTAATCAAGTTCAATTATGTCTATTTAAACTGTTTCTTATATTAGTATCTGATGAATTTCAAAGAAGTATTGGACAAAAAGCACTTCATTAAATTTTGTGGATTTAGTCTTCATTCAAGCTGCCAGTTGTCTTTGTCTTAGTTAATGGCATAATTATCCCAGTCTGTGCAGATTTCTTCAAATTCTTTTTTTTTACATGTATTTACATTTTTTGCCTTTAACATATAAGTAAATGGTTGTTATTATTTCTAAGGCATTGCTTTCCTGACAGTATTTGCTTACTATACATTTGTTCAAATGTATATTACTATCTGAATTTTCATACTTCACTAATATTCCCTTTATTAACTGCAGTGGTGGTGCTGCTGTAGCATTGTCACCTCACAGTAAGATGTTGTTCTGTTCAATTCAGCTAGAGCATCTTCTGTGTGGAGACATGCGTGAATGGGCGTACCTTTGTTGAAGGTTGTGCATCAGGGCCTGCTCCTCAGCACGTAAAAATCTACTGCCAATCATTAGCGGACCGGAGTTCCGCTGTGGTGACCCCTAACCAGAAAAGTCGAAAGACACAACAGCTAATATTCCCTTTATTGTCACTTAAAAACTTGTGTACAGTTTCAGTGGAATTTTTTTTCAACTGTTATGTTTTGCATGTAACAGTCTCTGAATTTTGATTATCCAGAAGGTGCAGGCGCACATAAGAATATAGCAAGTCATGGCTGCTTTCATATTTCCTAAAGCTGTTCAAAAATGTGCTGTTGATAGTTTTCTTCCTCAGCAATTCTAAGCATATAATGTTGTGATTTACAAATGTAAGCAGAAGTAATAGAGGTACTTCTCCCATTCTGCACTTTGACTAAAGTGCGATTCATGATTGACTTCAGCCATCTTGTTCATGCAGTTACAATTCTGAATTCTGAAATAATTTTCTTATTCAACTACTATACAATTAAATATTTCCTAGCTTACACAAATTGTGGTCTGTCTATAACGTAATTTCTACTTATGTTAATGTAATAATATATGTACATATGGAAATGCAAGCATTTTTTTTCTTAATGTATAAATACATGGATAAGTAGTTGTACTGATACAGGTGTATACCTGTTGTTTTTCAGACACATATATGCATATTATTATTTTACTCATATATATATATATATATATATATATATATATATATATATATATATATATATATATATATATATATATATACATATATATATATATATATATATATATATATAGTTTACAGTTGTATTTAAATAGACAATTGTGTTATCATTCAAATCAGATGCAGTTATGTGTACAAATGTGTTTTGGAACAAATTTGTACAGAGCCACTTTAAGTTGCTAGACTGATTAAGGGTAAGGGAAAGGGGGTGTGTAAAGGTGCAGGGAGAAAGATTGGGGGTTAGAATGGGAAGAGCAGGGAGTTTGGTGGAGTAGTGGTTAAGAAGGGGTTAACTTGAACTGAGGAGGGTTGGGGAGGAAGTGAGGTAAGCATAAGGATGAGTTAAGGTATTTTAAGTTCAAGTGCCAGAGTTGGAAGATTAGATTTAGGTGTAAACTTGCAGCCTGCCCCCCCCCCCTTTGTATTACATGAAGGATTTTGACTAATTTCACTGGTGGATTGGTTGGTTGCCAGAGAAGATGGTCAGACTTGTCCCTCTTCTATTCCCCCTCTGGTGTTGTGCGTTGGATTTGGAAAGTAGATTGGTTGGGTATGGAAGTGAGTGGTGGTATACTGCTTCTGATAATGTAAACGTAAGTGAGCAGTTGAGGTATACTGCTTATTTTGGGGCAGGGTGAGAGGGATACACTGCCCTGTTAAATTATTACATGGGTGTTATGTTCATGTTGTGATAATACATGTTATGAAAGATCAATTGATTTGTGATTAAGAATGCCGTTCAATAAAAGGTCATCATATGCCATTCTGGTGATGTGTTTCATTTGACAATGGATCTGGACAAATATGTTTATACTTTCTATTAAATTTTTTGTAATAACATTAAAGATACATTTCTGCAGGTACACATATTTAATCCAGCAAATACATTCAGTTATGAAACCATAAAGCTATTTTAATACATTTAAAAATAACTGCCCCACCAAAAATAAAAGGCAATAAATAAATAAATAAATAAACAAACAAATAAATGGTTTACTATTGAAACATTGAAACTGCATAGATTGACCAGTCACATGGTTGACCCAAAATCCTGAATCCGGAACAGCGAAATTGCAGCCAGGTTAAAATTGAATATATCAACACCCATAATTCGATGTATTCCACATAGCAGGAGGTGATGTCAGTTACCCATGCCATGCAGCTTACCATACTATGACATTCCATAGTCAATGATATGTGTAGCACCCCCTGCATTCCCTGCAAATTACATCTCTCTCTCTCTCTCTCTCTCTATATATATATATATATATATATATATATATATATATATAATATAATAATCAGATGCAGTTCACAATGACAAATGTAAACCCGAATAAGTAAATAAATAAATACATTTTATATGTATTATAGCACTCTGTCTTTATTGCCTCTACCTGGTCTTCTCACCCAGTCAGCTGGTCTGGCCTACTCTTTTTCAGGTTGTCGTATCTGTGATGGCCAAA
The DNA here is from genome assembly GCF_019279795.1 of Protopterus annectens. Classification (NCBI taxonomy): domain Eukaryota; kingdom Metazoa; phylum Chordata; order Ceratodontiformes; family Protopteridae; genus Protopterus; species Protopterus annectens. The sequence continues at coordinate 1,479,604,974 of NC_056737.1, forward strand.
GCGGTAGATCCCTGTCTGACTTTTCAGGTGTTCATCCAACTCCTGCCAGATATTTATTTTTTTTCCAATCACTGCCTGTAGTGCACTACTCACCCCTGGATTCAGCAAGCAGCCATGCAAGAATAAGTTATTCCTGCATGATAGGGTCCGTTCCTGTTCAGTACGGCAGTGCACCATGCATATGTATGAAGGTGGGCTGCTGTGCTCTAAAACAGACACAGTTCTGTGTAGGAGTGCAGGGGGTGTATCTGAGACAGAGCTTTCACAAAATACACACACCCCTTGCACTACAGAATTGCCTTTCAGCAATTTAAAATGAGCGAGAACACTCGTAACACCCCCAACCATTCAGGGTAAGAAATCTGGTCAAAGCCATAAGGGACAATTGTCCCTACCATGCCAAAAGTTGATAGCATAACACACAAAGCATAAGTACATAGTGCACATCTCCCAACCCGTCAGAGTAAAGAATGTGGACAAAGCCGAAAGGGACAATCGTCCCACAAAGCAGAAAGAAGATAGAATAACAGGCTCAGCATTAGCAGGGATATTCTGAAGGGTACAAATAAAAAATCACAACAAATAATTTTTTTTAAACATGCAATAAAGTTTAAGCATAGCTGCATTGATGTGCCCGTTGCTTAGCTATGCTTAGTCCAGCTTAAACAGCACAAGAAGTTAAATAGTAAGAGATATCCAACATAAGCAATACTGCAATAGTGTAGTGGTTAGAGCGTACACATTACAGACAGCCGTTCCTGGTTTGATCCCCACTGTAACCAATTTGTATTTTACATGTGTAAGCAGTACATAAACATTTTTTTTATAATTAGCTACTAAATAACATATATTTGTTAACCAGAGTACTGTAGTAAGTCCAGTTGTGAGGTGTCAGTTTAATAAAGTTGTAAAACCCCCATATAAACACAAGTGCCTCATACAGTATAGTCACACATGAATAAATGTAATGAAAGCACAATGGGGGATGTCAGGGACAGTAAACAAATATATACTATGCAATGAATGATGAATCAATCCCATACAGCAGATAGTCTATAAAAGAAAAAATAAGCAATGCTAAGCATTGCACAGCTCTGCTTACCAGGTGTAAGCATTGTGTAAATATGACTGCTAAGCAATGAGTAGCCCAGCTAAGTGGATTTGCCCATTGGTAAGCAGTGCTGAACCTGCCACTTTAAGCACTGCCAACCTTAGCTAAGCAAGTTTGCCCATAGCTTAGCTAAGCTTAGCTCAGCATATTCAAAACCATCCAATCACGGCAAAGTGCAGGAAATCGGACATAGTTAAATTCCACAGACTGGAATATAGCTCATAACTAGTTGCAGCTTCACACTGTAGGCAGTATGGCAGGTGTTGGTGAGAGCATGTGCTTCCAGGCACAGTGTTGGGGCATACAGGAGTCCAAGGCCATGGTAGGACCGTGGTACATAACTATGATGAGAGACTGCTCCAGGGCCAGTATCAGGGCTCCCAATATAAAGCAGAATCTTGGGACCATCTCGCTCATGATCTCACCATTGCCATTGGTATCCCTCAGACTGGTGAGCAGGTCCGGCACCACTATGATGACTTGCAGCTAAAGCTATAGCTAAAGCTAAAGCTTGAGCTACAGGAGGTTTTTTGGCAGATCCGTACTGCTGCATATTTTGCCCCTGGTTTGAATGAGATAGTGTCTATTAAGTGTTTTTTGAAACTATTTGCATTAAATAGATGAAACCACTTAATGCATTTGTCATTTCTAGTCAAGATTTGGGATGCTAGAAGTGACATGTCTTTTATTTTCAAGTACTTTGAGAAATATAGATAAACACATATGCATCTATAAAAACATATATACATATATAATAAAAATCTACACACATGAAAAAAGTATGTTTTAGGAAATATATAAATTTATTTATAAATTTTAAGAGCTGTCCACTTGTTGGGTCAAACAATTTATAACATTATGTATATTTTATTGCATTAATATATTTTACTGCATTTATTGCATTTTATTGCATTTATTGTATACAATTTTATTTTTAAAAGTTGTATATTTTAATGTTATTAAGTTTGTTTAACATAGATCAGTCTGCCTACTATATGTATTTTCTGCTTGCTTGCTGGGTCTAACATTAGTGTGATGTGTGACTTGTATTAAGAAAACGTTTGGGTTTTTTTTTTTAAATGGTATTAGCCTTTTAAGTTTTTAATGAATAATTATGAGGTCACAACCATTTAAGTACTTAATAAGCACTTTAATGTTTTATGGTTGTTACAATTTTTGTCTGAGGAAGGTGGGGAAGATTTTCCTTACCGAAAGCGCTTACAAGAAATAAACTATATTAAAGGGTTATTTGGCTTCCTTTGCTTTGCCAGAGTTCTTGGACTTTAATTTGCCTTCCTGTTTTTAGTTCCAGGTGTTGGTGAGAGCATGTGCTTCCGGGCACAGTGTTGAGGCATACAGGAGTCCAAGGCCATGGTAGGACCGTGGTACATAACTATGATGAGAGACTGCTCCAGGGCCAGTATCAGGGCTCCCAATATAAAGCAAAATCTTGGGACCATCTCGCCCATGGTCTCACCATTGCCATTGGTATCCCTCAGACTGGTGAGCAGGTCCGGCACCACTATGATGACTTGCAGCGGAGGAAGAGGGAGCTCTTGGATGAGTGGGCCCAAGAAGCAAGGAGAGGGGTGATGTCCCAGTACTGTGTAAGTATTCATATCAATAACTGTTTACCAAAGTCCAGCCTGTGCATGTGATGGATAGGTATGCCTAAATATTTCTCTATTCCCTTTATAGCTGCAGCTGAGCTGGCTGTGAATTAGGAAGCCCATGCCAGTAGGTTGCAATGGCTGCATTGCTAGGCTGGTGAGTAACAATCCTGCTTGTAGTATTCATACCAAATAAATATAAAGTAATAGAAAGTCAACTGGCAGTATAAAAACTGTGTATGGGTTGTACTGAATAAACCAGACAATATGACAGTAATAGTCCCATATAAGTGATATTTAAATAAAACCGTAACTGCCTGGCAATAAAGTTCTAAATCCAGGACTGGTTGTATTTACTCTGATATTGTATGGCATTTAGTGTAGCATTCTCTGAATAGTAATGTTGTGTTAACCACTGTTACACACACTGTGCTACATAAAAAATATATGTCTAGGAATGTCTTTATAAGACTGTTGTAAGTACAAGGTCAGACTGTACAACCAAGAGAGAGTCTGAAGGAACAGACAGCAGTTTCTAAATAGCTCATTCTGATGAAATAGAAATTGTTGTATTTTTATCACACACAGCCATGGCTCAAATCCTGGGAGTGCTAGTAAGCTGTATGCATAATAATACCTCTCAACTGTATTTTTCCAGAATGTCCAGATAATTGGCTTATATTTTTGGCATGTTCCTCTTTCTCCCTGTCAGATCACTGGGATGATCTCAGAATTGTAGTCACTAAATAATGACATACATTTGAATGTCAGACCTCAAATCCTTCAGAAAATGTATAGGTTCATAGGTTTATAGGTTCATACTAGGCTATCCACCCTAGGGCATTTGTAAGCCTAGCCAAAGTGTGTTTGGCTTTCGCCACCCATTTTAAATTCATTTTGCTATGCTCTTTTTCGAGGTTAGTATACCGTGCCTCTGACTAACAGTGACACAGTAGTGATACCCGGGGTAAACCTATGATCTCCCATCCACTCATCAAGATTCCTCTTGAAAAGAGTCAATGAGGGACTCTGCCTAACCTGGAGTGGGATTTTATTCCAGAGTGAAGGGAGCCTCTGGGTTATGAATCTGTCCCTCCAGCATGTCCTATTTATTTCAGTGCTGAGGTTCAAGTCTCTCGAGCGCATAGCTCGATGGGATTTGGATTTTCTGAGGTGCAGCATGTCCAATAATTCCGGTTTGGACATGGCTTTATACGTCAGGCACAGATCGCCTCTGAGCAGGCGGTATGCCACTGAGTAGAGCTGGAGTTTCTTTAACCGGGCAGCATATGGCATCTGTTTGAGCCCTTTGATGCTTTTGGTGAGGTACTTTTGGGGTCTTTCCAGTTACTGCAGGTGTCTGGTAAGGTACATCTTAAAAGGGGCATTGTACTCAATTATGGGCCTGATGAGGGATGAGTAAAGAGGCACGATGACCTCCCCTGATCTAGATGTGAATCCCTTCATGATTAGGTGGGTTATATAAAATGTTTTTCTAACCATTTTGGCCACGTGGTTGTCAAATGAGAGATTGCTATATGTCCCTAATTACTTCTTCTGTACTTATTGGATTACCACCTATGTGGTAATTTCTGGACACTTTGTTTTTGCCAAAGGGGATGAATATACACTTTTTGGCATTTAGCTTGAGGCCATGGCTCTGGCACCAGTTGTATGTTTCTATGAGGCCCTTTTGGAGGATACTTGTGTTGGCTGGAGAGTCTATTATTGTGCCCAGTTTGTAGTCATCTGTGAACTTGGTCAGCCACAGTCCTTCCATGTTGGCCTGTACCTCCGAGAAATATATACTGAACAAGAGAGGTCCCAGGACTGAGCCTTGTGGGCCGCCACTTGTAACTGGTTTGGAGTCCGACATGACTCCAGCAATACTAACCATGTGGGTTCTGTCCTTGAGCTAGTTTGCAACCCATCTAGTGACATAGGGGTTTATATTTAAGTTGGTGAGCTTATCTATAATGCCCGAGTGGGGTATTGTATCGAAGTCTTTTGCGAGGTCCAGGTAGGCTGTGTGGACCAACTTCCCCTCGTCAATGGCCTTGGTGACTGTTTCAAAGAAATCGACCAGGTTTAAGAGGCAGGATCTGCCCTTAACAAAGCCAAACTGGGTAGGATCCAGTGTCTGTAGGTCTCCAATATCTTTATTTATGAGGTCCATGATGATCCTTTCCATAGCTTTGCAGACCAAGCTAGTGAGGCTTATGGGGCGATAGTTTCCAGGATCCATTGAGGCACCACCTTTGTGGAGAGGGACCACTGTTGCTGTATGCCACTCTTTGGGTACATATCCTGTAGTAAGGCTGAGAATGAACAGTAATTTTATGTTTGGGTTTAGCTCTTCTTGGAGTTCATGTAGGCGGCCGGGACACCATCTGGTCCCATTGATGCTGTGTTTTTTGCTTTGGAGAGGGCAGCTCTTACCTGAGCATCTGCGATGTCAGGGGGCAGCACTCTGCTGGGATAGATATTTGCCCTTTTGGTGGGGGGGGGACGTTTGCGCTGAATCTGTCAGCTAGGATGTTGGCAATGTCTGTGGGTTTGGTGTATTTTTTGTCATTTTGGGCTAATTCTGAGCATATCTGGGAATTCCCACCTAGGTTCCTAACATAACTAAAGAAAGCCTTGTGATTATCCTTAGTGTCCTGTGCAATTTTTCTCTCGAAGCTAGCCTTAGATGATTTTATGAGTGCCTGTAGTTTTTTGCTAATACTGATCAGAGATGCCTTCCCTTTTTGGGATTTTGCTCTATCATGTAGTAGCTTACTCCTTCTATTGTATAGTTTGTTTATGGCTGGGGTCCACCAGACAGGACGTCTGCCTTTGGAGGATTGGGTCTTGGTTTTATTTGGGATTGCATGATCCATGCATTCCTGAAGGTGTTCATAGAATGCGTTTATAAAGGATTCTGTGGTGTGGGCCATATTTTCCACAGGCCCGGGGGCTTTGAAGGATTCCACCTCAGTTTTGAGGAGTGTGAAATTTACTTTAGAGAAGTTTTTCACTGTGGTTTTCTGGGCAGGGGGTGGGGTCGGGATGTGAATATCTAGTGAGATCAGTTTATGGTCTGATCTTACCAGTGAGGGATACAGTCTGGAACATAGAGTCCCCATGTTGGTGATGATCAGGTCCAGTATGTTTTCCCCTTTTGTGGGAGTGGTAACAAGTTGTTCCATAGCATCTGAGTTTATAAATTCTAGGAACCTTTGGGCTAGGGTGTTGGAGCTAGAGTAATGCTCCCAGTCTATGTTTGGGTAGTTAAAGTCACCCAATATAATGGTGTTTGGAGAGACGTTCATATTTTCCAGTGTTCTCAGGATGGCTGAGTAGGGTTCCTGGGTTTGGGAGGGTGGTTTTTAGCAGGCTATAAACTGGAAGGCAGTTCTACCCACTGTTAGTTGCACATGGATAGTCTTTGATGCTTTGTGCTGTGCCACCAACCTGGAGGTGTGGGTATCTTTGATGAATATTGATACTCCCCCTCCTTTTGTGGTTCGGTCCAAGTTTTGGGGCCGAAAAGCATGGTATGAGGTATAACCTGGTAGTGCTGGGGTGCTCTCAGGAGCCTTGAACCAGGTTTCTGTTACTGCACAGATATCGATGTTCTCCATGCTAAGGAGAGTTTTGAGTGCATGCATCTTGAGCTTTAGACATCTGGCATTGAGTAGCATTACTCTTAGTTTCTTTTCCCTTGTGATACCTATGGAGGTGGGTTTGTCTTTTGAGCCTTGCCTAAAAAAGGCACTATGGGGGTAGCAAGAGCCTTTGCCAATATCCGAAAGCCCAGGGGTGACAGGTGGAAGCCGTCCCTAGTGAAGCATTGTGGCTTGTCGAGCATGTCATCCCAGGCTGACTGGCATTGGATCCCCTTTGAATGACACCAATACTTAAGCCAATTGTTGAAATTGATCATCTTGTCTTCATATTGTGGCATCATTCTTGGTGATGGTAAGATGCTATTTAAGGTCAGGGTCATAACGGCCTGGGCTACATGCTCAGAGAGCTCCTCTATGTCTCTTTTCATGTAGTCCAGGGAGGTACATCTCAGGTCATTCACACCAGCATGGACAATGACTGAGTCATATTTGTACTTGCCTTGGAGTGACCTGAGTGCTTGTGTTATGTGGCAGATCCTAGCGCCAAACAGGCAGCTCACAGTGGCCTTCTCCTTGTTCAGCCTGGTGAGTGGGACGTCAGTGTGCCTGACGATAGAGTCACCTGTTACAAGTGTATCAGGTGTGTTGTTTAGCCTTAAGGGCTGTGACTATTCGGCACACTGGCTTTGTGAGCTATGTGGTGCACATGTTTTGTTTTGGGGTAGCGGTTGCTTGGGTGTCTGCTTTGGAGGTCCCTGCTGCTTAGGCAGATTTTTATTTAGAGCCTCCGAGTATGTTTTTGTGTGTTTATGTGTTTGGTTTGCTGTCGTGGTAGGTCTATGTGAGACTGGAATTGTAGTGACTGTGGCTTCCTTCTCCTCCTGACTGGTTACGCCAGTACTGAGTTGAGAGAGCTTAGCCTCCAGTTTGGCTATATGGTTGCATCTCTCACATGTGTTGGAGTTTGTTGGGAGGAGGAGTGTGTTGTCTGTGTACATGAGGCAGTTGTAACATTGTCTCAAGATTCCCAGATTCACCAGCTGGACTGGAGAGAAGATTGACAACTAACCTTTGGACATGCTAGAATAGTATTAGGAATTCCTTTTTAATTGAAAAAAGGGTGAATGGGGAACAAGGTACTCAAGGTGAGTTTGTGAGGGTGTAGTGCATTTAATTTTTTAGTGTTGACATATATTTGCTTTAGTGAGCAAGTGCCAGGTAACTTAAATGCAATGTGTTACAGGTAACTTAAATGCAAAAACGACAAACAGTAACTTTCTTTCAAGTGAAACAAGGAAATAAGTACAGTAAGCAATGCAGATATCACTAGGGATCCACAGAAGCGCTGAAAAGCCACGTTTTTTGTGGCATTAGCATTTCAGGGAAATAACAAGCAAACAAACAACAAGCATACAAACAAAGCTAGATACAGCAGGCCTGGATCTAGTATATGCTACAGCAAACAAGGTGTACCAATTTCAGTAAGAAACAGTTCAAATATGCAGGCACTATAAGCCTTTAACCACAAATTCCCAGCTCAAAAGGTCAGAGTCCAATCTCTCCTCCCAAAAGATTGCAGACCACGAACCTTCTTAATGTAAAATAACTGGCCTGAAGCCCAAGTGCTTAAACCAGAACTAATACACTTTTAGAATAACAGACACTGAGCCCTCAATCAGAAGTTCCCAACTTAGAAGGATGTAAGCTACCTGTCCTGCCACCATAGTGCAGGCCACAAACCTTCCTAATGTAAAACAACTGGTCTGATGCCCAAGTGCTTAATCCAACAGATTTAGAATGATAGCTACACTTTAATCAAGTTACTACCAAGCAGTAATAAATACAATTTAATACTTTAAAGAATGCCTGGATTAGTGCTCAAGTTATACAAACAATGCTAGATTTAGCAGGCCTGGATCTAGTCTATGCTACAGCAAACAAGGTGTACCAATTTCAGTAAGAAGCAGTTCAAATATGCAGGCACTATAAGCCTTTAACCAAAAATTCCCAGCTCAGAAGGGCAGAGTTTAGCATCTCCTCCCACAACAGTGCAGACCACGAACCCTCTTAAAGTAAAATAACTGGCCTGAAGCCCAAGTGCTTAAACCAGAATTAATACACTTTTAGAATAACAGACACTGAGCCCTCAATCAGCAGTTCCCAACTTAGAAGGATGTAAACTACCTGTTCTTCCACTACAGTGCAGACCACAAACCTTCTTAATGTAAAACAACTGGTCTGAAGCCCATGTGCTTAAACTAAAAGGCTTAGAATGAGTTACACCAAGCAGTAATAAATACAACTGAGTACTTTTAAGATGACGCAAAAGCAAAATAAAGTAGGAAGAAACACAAATACAGTAAAAGCAGATGTATATTAAAACAAATCCTGTTAGTCTAGCAACTGCCTATAAGTTTATAAGAGCAATATTTAAAATATGTCCCTATTTGTACCCCCATTTTGTCAAGCATTGTTCAGATGTTATGCATTAAGTGGTTGAGAGGTATTTGCATAATTTTAACTAGGAATCTGGGAATTTGTGTAGAAACAGTCAGGTAGTGTTAACAAACATTCCTTCCACAAGTCTACCAGGTAAGGGAAGAAGAATCAGCTATAAGACAGTTGAAATATACACTATGTACAAACATAGCACTGCCCAAACCAAGGCCATAGGGTATTGTAATAATACCTGTAGAGTAATGATTAGAACAATGATCATTAAAGCTGTGAGTACTGCAAGGATATACACATTGTTAATTGACATCTCTCTCCCCCCCAACATATCTGCAACAATAATCTAAACACACAAATCAATGGGTATGTTTTACATCAAAACTACTGTTGGAAAATATGTCATATTGTTCAACGATTATTGAAATGCGTTTCTATTAATGTCCATGTTGAAATACTATTATTGGTATCCTGTTGCTATCAGTGTAACCTGCATGCCATTGTAATGGCCACTGTGGTTTCATATATGCATGTGTTCTGTTTGCTATGCAACTGTTCCAAATATGATGTTTCGGGTTAATGGGAATATCTATGCATGCTGTTATAACTAATCCTGGATTGTGTTAACTTCTACTAACCCACATATGTTCTAAAATTGTAACACCATAGCACATTTGGGAAGGCCAGTCCCTGTGCACCCACATTTCCCACCTCATCTGACCATGGCACCTGGTCCGAGCACATCTGGGACCCACCCCAGGACCTCCTCATCTACTGGTCCTGCACCGACTTCAGGTGGAACTGCCAGAGGGATGGGGCTCAGCCCCCTTGGGAGTGGGTGTGGACAGGATCCTGTCACCCCAAAGCCAGGTATGGGGTTTGGTGTGTAGCGAGCTCCGAAAGAGTTTGGAGATCTGCTACACCAGCTTGAGGGCTGCATTGCACAATTAGAGGGTCAGCCTGCCCCATTTGCTCAGCCCAAAGCACAGTCACCTTCGGGGCTGTGAAGGTGCAGTGGTGACTACCCATGGGTGGGGAATGCAGTCACACTGCTTCCATTTGGGAGCTCATGGGCTTCCAATTTCCAAACACTGCTCTCCGTCCATGGTGTTTACCCCCACATGTGTCAAATACCACTCCTGTATGCTGTCTTGTCTGTCTTCCTACCCAAGCTACCGCTTCAAATATACCTACTATCCTTCCCCAACATCCCACTCTCACCATAAAAAAGGGCAATCTGTTCCCTCCAAAAAAATTCACACCATACATAGCTGTCCATTTTTCCACATTTCCACTCTACACATGTAATCTGGTCTAATTGGCTTTACAACACATTATTGTTGTCCTCATCCCTCTCTCAGGGGTTTGTGTGTCCAAATATACCTACAAATTCAGTATATATGCACAGCTGTTGCTGTAGAAGAAATAGACAGCTATGGACCTTCCCTACACCTGTCCTGCACATCTCTAGCTACTTTCTCTATGTCTTTCCCTCTCCATGCCCCCCTTTTTACCACTTTCCTATCACCCCTTTTTTCTTTTCTTTTGAATAACTTAGTGTGGGGTTAAGCGGGAGTAAGGACTTTTAAGCAGTAGTTGGGGGTTAAGTCTGTTTGCATAGTGCTAATAAATGCTTACACAGATTAAGCACTTTTAAGGCTAACTGTCTGAAAGCATATTTAACCAGAAATTAACATTGCTTACCGCTGTGCAAACCCACCCAAACCTGTTTACATCTGCTTAAAAGTGCCTTAATTACTCTGTATCCAACAGCCCTTGTTCTGCCCAGCAACAAAATAATCAGCCCTTGCAAGTCTCGAACTCAGAACCCTGCACACCATAGCAAGTTACCACTAAGCCATCTGAGGTGTAAATATATCTGATGTTTCTCTAACATATCATGCAGCACAGTCATTCAACAGTAGGGAGAATGCATTTATGTATATGTAGCTGCATATATATATATATATATATATATATATATATATATATATATATATATATATGTATATAGTGCATTCGGACATCAGATCCACACTCTGAACCTCTCACTGCAAAACATCTGACCAAAGGCACTGTAAACGGGGGTGAAGGGGCCCAAAATAGTGACCTCTTGTAATTATTGCCATTATCCCTTCCTCCCCAGCTGAACTGTTCTGCCTTGCAACAAAATAACCAACACTTGCAAGTCTTGAATGCAGGAACCTGCACAATGTTACCACTAAGCCAGCTCAGCTGTAAGATGTTGGGATTATTTCACTAACATACCATGCAGAACAGTCAATCTACCATAGTGAATATACAATGCGGAAGCACTAAACATTCTAATGATACATACACACACACACATATAATATATATATATATATATATATATATATAGAGAGAGAGAGAGAGAGAGAGAGTATATATAGAGGGTGCACAGAATATCAAACAGCCATTATTCCTACAGTTGCCACCTTTTCAAATGGCCAGTGTCTGTTTCTTTCCTATAAATGAAAATTATTGCATGCAAGATATACCCACACACAATACAAAGAACATGACACCACACACAGTTTGCAAACATATAAATGTTTATTTGTGTACTATTTCAGCTGTTTATGCCATTTCTTATAGCATTTAGGTGTTTGAAATACATAATAACTAATTAATGCAACTTTCAAAGAAAACATGAGACAGTAATCTGCAAAACATAACATACTTTGCTGTCTAGGTTAAAGCCTTCAAGCAGTACAACAGTAAAAAAACACACTTGCCTTGAAGATAAGAATCAGTCAACACTTAATCACAGATGTAGTTCAACAGCCTCCAATTACACTCTGTACTCAACCCTCTATGGGGAAAGTATCGGTTGCCACAATGCAAATGTATCAATTACATAACAATGCTTAACTTAAAATGTCACTATCACACTGACAAACAGAACTGTGTGCAAGACAGTAAGCTCTAGCCCACCACTGTTCCAGTGGTGAATTTAATGAAAATGTACAGCCATATATCTTAATGTTTTTTATTACTGATATCCCTCATGTTGCAAATGCCTAGGTTAAAAACATTTAATACCCCCTCCCCCAGAAAATGTCTTACAAGGGCATATAGCAGTGTTCTCCATACATTCACCTCCAGACTGTACAGGGTCAAACATGTTTTGTCCAGCTGTAGCCCTCATATATATGGACCCTACCCCACAACTTGTGTGGGTGTCCAAAACATGACTGGAATTATAGCAGGAATGTCAGCACTAAACATTGATAGACCATACCTAACAACCTCTTACTGTATGACATCTGGACAAAGCCTGGTGGATAGGTGGAGGACAGAGGTGGAACCACAGAGCCATATTTGAAATATTGCTGTTATCCACTGTGAAAGTTGCTGGAGTTACAGGATTGGTTGCAACATACCCTTACTCAGGAATATGAAGTCAGAAACACAAATGGATGCTGCCATGTCCTGATAGCAATCAACAGAGAGAGAACGCCACTGATATGTCAGGGACAAGCCCTGTGTGGGGAACAGATGAAACATAACAGTCAATCCTCTGGCCATCATGTGGATAGGCCCACAGTTAAAAGCTATGCAGACAGACTGCATTCCATGCAAAACTAGCATGTACACACAAACCCTGTACAACTAGCAGTATTCAATGCAATACTCACACACTGTGCCTGAGTCTGTAACCTTATACAAACATGTAGTTGGCCTGTGTCCACAAGTCTTGTTGTAAGAGGTATTCCTACCTGCTGTCTGTAACACTGCTGCCCACACACATGAAGGAAGTCTTCCATACAGGAAAGGTAAAGGGACAACCCCCAAATAATGTAGTTATTTATAGCTGTGGGTTGCTATGACATTGGCTATTGGAAGAACTACACAACTGCCTGCATGCAATTAGCAAGTGGGGAACAGCAATCGGTGCAGAGGCCATCACCTGAACATGAACATCACCTACAAAATCCATGCTTCAACCTACTCAAAAAAAAGAGAGAAAGACACACCAAAAAAAAAATAATAATAAACAAAACTTCGAAATAAGAAACAAGAAGACATCTTGTACACAGAGGGAACTTGAAGATAAACCAGGTATGTGAAACATGTAAGCATGTAACTGAATGTAGTACTTAGTCTGTAATAATGGGATAGATGATTATGTAAGATTTATATGTGCCATCAGTACTTGCTGTAATGATGTGCTGCTGAACAAATGCTATGGACATAGTATCTAGCTCTGTCTGCAGTGGGCCATCCCTGTCAGCTGTCTAGATCTGCACAGAATGTCAAGATTTAGCCATCATAGTGTTTGTTCTATTACTCCTATATTAGTCTGTAAAAATAACTGAAGGTGGAAGTAATGACGTCATGACAGACACATGAGTTTCAGACCCCACCACCTTCAGAACAGTCATGGCAATGTGAAATGTATCATGCAAAAATATCATAGGTTTGTAAAAGGCATATCTATGATCTGTCCCTATATAGCTCCCCCAATGTTAGGCTGTGTCCACATGTGATGATCTAAGAGGTGGATAGGTTAGGTCACAGCTGAGGAGCCTGGCACACCCTGGGAAAGGACAGCTCACATATGGCAACTCAAATCGAAACAAACTTTGTAACCTCAAATCCAACCACGGAATGCTGGAGCAGTCCAAACACTGGAACTCACACAAATTTCCAAACAAACTTCCACCTTTATTGCAAATTGACAAGTTTACCTAGGTTTCATCCTACATTCATAGACTTCATCAGAACAATACATTCAAACCCACACTCCCTTTAAATATACCTCTAAATTGAAAAAAATATCCAATTACACCTATTTAATACCCATTTAATATTAAAGGAACATACCCCTCAAGTGTTCTATACTAGTAATACTACATTCACTGTGTTATTTATACATATAAAAACACTAAATAATTCACATACAAAATGCATAAATAATACCACATTTCAATTAAATCTCATGAAATACAACATTCTGTAAAAATCTTTGGTACAAATAAAATTAAATTGCAAAAAAGACATCTAAAATGGGTTATTAAAAAACATTATAAAAAATCAAAAAAAATTTAAAAAAAAATGTTTAAAAAAAAAAAAAATATATATATATAAATATATATATATATATATATATATATATATATATATATATATATATACAGGCAATTAAACCATATCCAAAGGAACCAAAATTGTGGTGAAACTTTAACCTAAAATGTGTTTTAACTTTAATAATGGAGAAATCCTAATACTGTCATTAATGCCCGGAAAGGTAGTGGCATCTAACCTTATCACATATGGCAACCATTAGAGTGTCTGTCAAACTGCTAGGCCAGTTAATGGGGCGTTTCCCATATTCATATGTTACCTGTGAATATGAGTATTATACATGTTTGTATAGAAAATCTAGGGTACCTATATTGGGCATGAGCATAGTAAAGCACTGTTGCAGATGTGTGTGTTAAACTGCATGTAATATATTGAATTAATAACATTCAACTATATAGTGTTTGTCTGGACAAAGTTCACTGTTGTGACAGATACTTGTAGTCACTTACACATATACTTGTGTTATGGCAGGCATATTGATACGTTATCAAAATTGACTTCCCTGGTTTGTCACCCAGTGAGGTGGACCAATGACCAGAAGAAATGGTATAACAGGTTGAGATGTATGCTTGAGCTGCATGACTGTAAATACAGTGTGCCATAATGACATAGAACACAAATGTGTACCAGGTATCCCCTGAGCATGTGTATGTATGCGTATGTTCAGCTGAAAGGCACAAAAGTAATAACATGGGTCACAAGCAGTCCTGAAAATAGGATGTGCATGTTGCACATGTGTGTAATATCACTGTCACTGCATACAACAAAATAAAATGTGTACTGCTACTGACTGTGCATTCCCATGACACTGATGTGGTACTACAGTAGGCATGCTTATCAGGTAGTAATCAGGGAAGTGTACAACTGTGTTATGACTCACTGTCCATGCCTACCACTAACAGCTATATCAACACCCATATACACTGGATATTAAAGTGTACTCACCCCTGTTGGAATGCCAGGTCTGTGTGCTATATGCCAATGAGACCACAGGAAGTCATGTCAAAATGTTTCTCACTTCAAATGTCACCCATAACCTGCACAATTCTATTGAAAAAGAAACAAAGCTGTTTCATGGAAGGTGAGCAACCATTACCATGTGTAGATGTGATATGATGTTACAGTACAAACCAAGACAAATGGATGCTGTAATCATCCTAGCAGGTGTTTACACAACATATCAGTGTAAGGGTGTGCACACACATTCAGCTGGCTTACTGTACTGAGTATTTGTTCCCATATTCTGGAGGGACAGGTTCATAATCCAGAGACTGCCCATGCTATGGAATAGACTTCCCATACATGTCAAGCAGAGCACCTCACTGGCCCTCTTCAAGAGAAATCTTGGTGAGTGGATGGGAAATAGTAAATTCACCCCAGGGATCACTCCAGCGGCTTTACTTGGCAGAGGCACTGGGAACTAAGGTTGGGTGGCACAATACCAGGGTAATCCTATGGGCTAGGCTTGTAAAGGCTCCAGGTTCATTAGCTTAGTACACATCTATGAACCCATGAACCTATATGTTTCCACAGGACAGGTTGTTATGTTCCCTATTGAACTGAGCAGACTATAGGACACATCACAGATGGGGATTGTTTTGACATGTGCTTTTGTGAGGTCATGTTCCAATTGCACAAGTACCATGCATTGTAACAGGTGTGTGTACACTTCATATCCACTGTAGCTATATGCAATCAGCAGTACCTTACCTGTACAACCATCCTCCACCAATGATAGTGTAATCCCCCTTGGTGGACAACACCAAGACACAAAGCACATAATAGGTTTCTGTAGTGGCTGTATGGGGACACATAGGTGAAGCCCACAACTTGAAAGCAAGTGCAACTTTATCTGAGCAGTCATGTAGGTTCACAGGTGACCTACTGTAAGGCTGACTATGACTAGAAATGAGACATATCCAAACCACCAAGGCCAATTGCCACCATGTCTACACATATCTATGCAGTATCAGAGCCAGTAACACAAGTCAACCTGTATTTGGGGTACAGCACACCTCATACATACATGCCATGGATACAGGCAACCTACATCAGACAGGATTGGTGAGAACAGTGGCACCCTGTCGACAACAGTATTACAGGGGTATATGCACATCACCCACACTCATGCTCAAACCAATGGTGAGCATGGACATAATGCCGACTGATGGCAACATCCGCAAGTTTCCATGGGACAATGAGAACATCACTGTTTGCCTCCTACATGAACACAGGCATGTGCTTGCAGTCCCATCACACACTACAGTCAAACACACACCTGCCACCATCCACACACCATCCACATGGAATATGGTCACTGTCATCCCTCTACACAGAAATGAAAGGTGTGTAGTGGATGATGCCATTAAGTGTCCAACATTGGGGGAACTGGACAGGTCAGAGCCGGGACTGTAATGCAAGATGTACAAGCCATGATAGCATACAGTGTTATGGTATAGACTGGATTATTTGCAAGTAATACCAACTGTTGATGTGCACATGGACAACTGTATGAGGTCCTCTGACCTTTTTTCCTGTTTATGTCTTCCAGGTACAATGTCCCAGGAACGTCTGACCGCATACACATCCCTGGAAAATGATGCAATAATCCAGTATCTCATACTCCATCGTGCCCTCTTCTTCGGGCACAGGACCTAGGATCTGCCAGAGAGGACCACCCTGTGGAATGAGCTCATCTACAGGGTAAAGGATGTTGGCCTGCACAACTGCAATTATGAGCAGGTGCATCATTATTGAACAGATCTGATATACCGCGCCCATCAGTGTGCCACTGCAGTTAGGAGAGTCCAGCTAGCCACAGGTGGGAGTCATGCCATCCAGCCACCACTGACACATGCCTAAGAAATCCTCGCCAGCCTTGGGGCACCTGCCCACCAGCCAAGCCAGCAAGCTGAAGACAGCATTGTGGAGGTGGTTGCCACCCACACAATGGACAAGAAGTGTGCAAGTGAGGCCCCAGGGCACATTACTAGACCACTGTTGCTTATCCATTTTCATCTGCAAAGTATCTACATGCATATGTCAGATAAGATAGTCTTGCTGCAGTGTAGTAATGAACGGATTTGCATGATCTCTAGTATTGTGGGTTTGCTGTCCAAGAAGTATGTCCATGACATTTGCACACTCACCTGCAACAGAGGCAGCTGTGGCTTGCACACATCTTACAAACCATGAAATGGATCCCATATCTGAAATGTAGCACTCAGGAGTGGGAAAAGTAGACTTACTTTACCATTGCATATACCAAGGCAAACAGTGCAGACAGTCATGTATGTGTACATGAAGTATGGGACAACATTAATGTAGAAAATAAACAGATGCCCATCCAAAACAGATGATAGCACATGCTGCAAACTGGTTGTGTAGGCTGCCCAGAAACATGCAGCAACACTGAGGGACTTGCAGGAATGTCTAGCAAGTGCTGCCTGTGCAGTACCTGTGTCAACATTTGCCTGGAATCTGCATAAGTGTGGCCTATGGGTTACCGTAATCAGACAGAAGAGTTGTTCCACAGGAGAAATCATCCAGGGCTCTCTACAGGTAGCATATGCATAACATCAAGTCTCCCAAAGGCATGTATTGCAATGTGTAATGGTGTCATGAGACCAAGGCTGAAACCTACAGACAGTATTTGTAAAGATACATGTGGTGCACAAGCAACACCTCACTCCACCTCAGGGCCACCATTCCCCATTATTACCTTTCTGGTGCGACTGTACACCTTTAGGTTTGCTGTTCATTAGCAGGAACTAGGCCGGTAGACATGACATTCAGAATTTGGAACACTGCAAAATAACACTCATGTGTGGCCCATAGTTGCCAAGCATCTGCAATAAGACTGAGGATAGGGAGGGTGTCATCCTGAAACACAATAGTGAACTGAAGCATACATCCAAAGCTTGCTAAGAATGGCTGTATCTGAACACAGTTAAGGTCATGAATTATGCCAGACATAACCTTGAATCACCGCAATAGTGAAGCCACTGTGTGACCTCCAAGGGCTGTGCACATGAGCTGACCTTGCAATCCAGCAGAGTTGTGGGTCATTTGTAGGGTGGGGTGACCAAATAATGGCAAATGAAGATGAACCATGCTAGAATACCACTTCCAGGAATAGTAACTGCTGTAGTTCACTTAACAGGTGCTGCAACAAGTCATTGTGTTAAGTGTGTGCACATTTATGCAACCCACATATGGTATGCATCTGATTCACCATCTGCATGACTAACACATGTGTTTGATACTGCATTGGATTGCACAGGTCATGTGTCACATATCAGGTGTGTGTAATGTTAGTATATGCAGTATTGTGTCCCCATTGCATATCATGGAAGAGGCTGGCATGTCAACAAGGGTGTGTACACTCCTCATATCCACATTAACCTTTGATGGTTCTCAGTGTAATCAGATTTTATTGCTCATACATGCACTCCTGATGAGATTTGCAAATCAGAGGTTAGGCATTAACTATTGATATCACCCCTCATATCATCCCAGGTATGTCTCATGAAAACACATAGAGCCTGTGATCAACAGAGCAAACAACTGCCACACTTATACAGATTCAGCAATGGTTTGTATACTCATAAGGTATGGTGCACAGTACATGCCAGTGTGCTGTATTGGTGCACAGCAATACTGTGTACATGGGTGCAGTGTAAATCCAGGGGAAGGGTCATTACTTACTAACACAACTCATGCATCACAGAGATGTACAATGTTGGTAACAAGGATTGAGTATGGCTGCAGTGCATGCTGTTGAGTGCCATATATCAGGCATGTTGACTGTTGGGTAATGAGAGGTCTGTATAATATCTTTGTGCCATCTCACCTGTAAGTGTGTGTGTGTGTGTGTGTGTGTGTGTGTGTGTGTGTGTGTGTGTGTGTGTGTGTGTGTGTGTGTGTGTGTGTGTGTGTGTGTGTGTGTGTGTGTGTGTGTGTGTGTGTGTGTGTGTGTGTGTGTGTGTGTAGAGGTAAACTATAACATGCAGGTCTTAAATTACATTTTTGATTGCTCCTCACAGGTGGTGAGGTGGATCAGCATCTGACAATGATGATAGGCATGGTGAGGCATAGGCAGGGTTGTCAGGGGCTGAATCTGTGCCATTGGTTGACATCCCAATTTTATCTACCCCATCCCCACACACAGTCACAATGCCCATACATACCCCTTTACCAGTGGCCATAGAAGAGGGACAGTTGGCGGGTGGTGGCATGGGATAGGACAGTGTGGGGACTATGGCAAGTGTGTCTGTACACAGCAGCCAAAGCCAGATGACTGATGAGGTACCACACAGGCAGATGTGCAGGGGTGCTCGTACAAGGGCTGCTGGCCATCATGTCCCTGGAAGAAGTGCCACAGCAGGTATCACCAGACACATGTTTTGGACCATCATGGAGGCAGAGGCATGTATGAAACAATACAGCAGAGAGAGTCTGAGGCTCCAGAGGGCTACTCATTCTGCTGTACTTGAGAACATCCATGATCGTGCAAGTGCCCATCATTATTTTGCGGAGCTCCTGGATAGCTGGTTGGGTGAGATGGTGGCAATCCTCGACCATGTGGTGTCTGTGGTAGAGCATGTGGTGGGAGTAGGGTGGCAGCCACGTTGGACGTAGGTCAGCAATACCAACAGCTGTAGGTCTACATGGACGTGCAACAACTCACGGCCTCTCCC
This sequence comes from Protopterus annectens, assembly GCF_019279795.1. Lineage (NCBI taxonomy): Eukaryota > Metazoa > Chordata > Ceratodontiformes > Protopteridae > Protopterus > Protopterus annectens. The sequence goes on from NC_056737.1 coordinate 1,479,624,568, forward strand.
ATAGTGGCAGGACTTTTACCAGCCCTGCAGGGAGGGTGCTGTCCACACCACAATGCAGCAGGCCATGTGCATGGGCTCCTGGTTGGTCCCAACAGGGACATGGATCCAGTGGGCAATTGTCATCGTCAGGGGAGAGTACCATATCTGGGCTTCTGACTGGTAGTGCCTGTGAAACCCCTGCCAGGCACAGTTCCTGTGCCCATGGCCAGAGACAGTGAACTGTACACCCTGCCATGTATGGTCTGCAGCTGTCCAACAACCCCCCTGTATAGGGCAGCCACATGGCAGACCTGTTTGCATACATACACACACACTTCTCCAACACAGCTAGAGTACCTCCATACCTACACAAACCACATTTGCACAGTCCATTTAATAAAGGACCCCTGAACCCACACACATGATGTCAACCAAATGGCTCAGCCTAGGCCTAAACCCACAACACACCCTGTGCATATAATGATATCTGTGCCACATCCCTGTCATCCATACCATCAATGCAGGGACATGCTGATATGGTTCTGAGGCACACGGTGAATGTCTTAAGGTTTAGCAGTGTAATGCTGTTTAACGTGTTTTCAGCTGGAATGATTAATGCTTACACATCAAGGTGTGTAGCTGTCCAGCCATGATGCATTATAGCTGTTATTAACACTGACTGACTGTGATCTCCACAATGTATTCTGTTTGTGTTCTAGGTGTCTATGTGTCAGCAGAATGTTGGTCTGCTGTCCTGTCCTACAAGGGGTGTAGCACTGTGGTGACACATTGACTTGTCATATCCCGATACAGCTGAACACAGGTAACAGGCCTGTATAACAGTTATTGAATGTGCCACATTGCTGATAGGTCTAAGGAGTGTATACAGGTTAGTGCATGGTGGCTGATGTCAGCAGCTCTTCTACAGTGGACAATTGTAAGTGTACTGGGTGGCACAAACCGAATGTCCATGAATAACTCACACACACAGAGGCTTTGGTGTTGATGCAGTACACAGAGAATACTGTTCATATGGATGTACTTCATTATATAGTGAACTCATTTTGACCTATGTAATTCCACCCAGACCAAATTGCCAGAACATCATATAAGGAAATAATCAGTTTGCCAGTTTAATGTCATTGACAATGGTACTGGCAGGGTATACGTCCTCTTCCCCAATATAGTGCAATCCTGGAGTTTGTAAACATAGATGTGCTGGTGTGGATGGCACAGCCCCCCACTTTGGAGGGTGTGGGGTGGGGTAGAACCAGACATAGTGTGATTAACAACTACTTAAACTGTTAACATAAACTGTACAGTAAAACAGCACACTAAGCGGGTGATACCCACAACAATAACCCCAATGTGGGTGGCTATTGCCACAACAATCACACCCATGTATGTATACCAACTTCAGTATTGCTGTACACTTGTACAGTGGGGAAGAGGGCATTTACACATCCACCTACTAGCTTTGCTTGAATGTATTTCCACAAGATGATTGCTTTGAAATGTTACCTTTAGCCAGCTAATTCTCGAACAAATGATCTGCTGGGACATATATTTTCTGCAAACTGAAATAGATCCCTTCACATACACACACACTTACTTGGCAACATTGAGAGTAGAACCCCTACCTAGGTACTTATTGCTACTAATGTGTTTGGCTTTAATTGCACACACCACAGAGCTTTTAGGGTGAGGTGTGTCCCAAGTTTCCTGTTAAGTGAAGAATATCACCGGGCATTGTATAGTATGGTAATGGGGGATGTACTGGGTGTTAGTGAACAATGCATAGTATGACATACTGTCATATACACATTGACAAACACATACAGTCATAGACACATTTGACAGACCTGGCTTTAGCAGTGCTAACTACCTCGACAGTGAGTCCGTTCTGTTACAGAGTTTTAGAACACAGCACATGCATCTTTGGGCTGAATAGTGTAATCCATTATCTGTGTGGTTGATGGTGACAGCAGTCCTAATACAGTGGACCTTGGGACATGTACTGGGGTTACCATAGTGTAAAGACAGTATACCCAGCACCCGCATCCCACATTGGATATTGTACTCACTGAAACCCATGATAATGCTATGACATACCCACAATCACACATTGACCAGGACTGCAATACCACCCCTTGTCTATCTCATCAGTGCTACTACAGGGATATACATTTATTGCACATGCCACAGGGATAGTAGGGTGAGGGTTTGTCATAGTTCTCCTAATGTCAGCAACATCACCATCCCTTATAAAGTATGGCAAGGTTTATTATATTTGGAGAATGTGGCCTCAGAATGCTTTCTCCTACAAATAATCACACTTGCACACTTGCCAGGACTCAGAGGGTAACCCACACCTATCTACCCATTTGTAGTACAGTGTTATGCTGGTACTGCAAGCTCCAGGTAGCCCATAGGGTGAAGAGTGTAACAAGGTACATTTAGCGTCAATAACAGCAGCAGCCATTTCTAAGTATGGCAATGGGGGGTGTAGTGGGTGAGAAGGCCTTCAGAGTATTTTCAACTACAAGTTTACAAACACACAGACACTGTTATTCTCAGTAATGCACACTGACACATTTGTCAGTACAGAGGTCTATAGGTGCAGGTGTTCCTAGGTGTGTACCAGGCTAATGCCCATGGAGAGATGAGAAAAGTAGGGCATGTAGGTACACTGGTATCATGCTACCTGATATTTGTCAGCAGGCTATCTATCAACCGATGTCACTTGAGTGATCCCCAGGGTGACAGTTAAATTCAACGTCCAATCATCCTGTTTTCTCTTGCAGAGGGCCAGTGAGGTGCTGCAATTGACATGTATGCAACATATATTACATAACATGGCCAGTGTCTGGGTTAGAGATCTGTACCCAAGCATGTTCTGTTGACTGCGGTAGTCTAGTTGAGGTATCCATGGCATGTGGTGCATACAGGGTGGGGTTTCCTAGCTGTGGCATTCATAACACAGCTGGGCAGACATGTCACTGTCATTCAATCAGAGATTGCCTGTAAGCAGGTAAGATGGTTACCTGCCATCTGCACACCTGTACAGAGGACAGAGAGAAATTAGCTAGCCAACAGGTTATGCATTAGGATGAATGTTTTGACACATAGACATTTGACACTGATTGGTATGCCATTACTACATGACAGCAGCCCTCAATGACATGTCCTAAACACATAGTAGTCTACAGTTAATATTCACATTTCAGATCAATATCCAATAGGAGATACTTAATAAGATACAGCTCACACACCAAGAACACGACAGTCAGTACTCAGAGTCCAGCTTTGCATGTAGGGCTGTATGGTTCCAGTACTACAATCTGCAGTCTACTCTTACTTGGGAAAAGCACTGTTAAAAGTAGTATTGTAATGATATAATGCATGCAAGTATGACAGCATATAACCTGAGATACTACCCATATATGAAACACATACAAAGAGAAAAGACTGTGGTACTAGCCATGTATACTCAGGTGTCCCATACAGTATATTCACACTCTTTGCTACTGTAATGACAACACATATAAGCATGTTATGTACACACTCTCCTGTCTGTCCTAATACATATTAACTGGAAGATCAGAGGTCCCAAGCCCACATACTTCCCGCTAGTTAGTGAAATACATCTTCACAGCATCCCACTGGTTTTTCAGAAATACACAGCATGTATGGTAGCCAGGCAAAAGTACATCTGACAAATATCTGGACATATCATCACACTGAGCTGCTAGTGATGTCACCAAGCACTGTGTAAACTACAGGCAGACTGCCACAACACTGACCCAAGTTTCCTATGGGGGAATACACATGTAATTGCAAATATAGCAGGCACTAAAGGCATGTAACAGCATGGAGTAACAGACACCAGTGTGAAAGTGCATACCCACAACCAATCTCAACACAGTCACAGTCACATTATGGTTAGTCTAATTAATAGCACAGTATATGGACTGTGTGAACAAAACCATCCTCATATTTGCCACTCACACACTAACCCCACATATACTGGTCCAATTTCCAGTGTAGTCTGATGCCTGACTGTGGTATGAGACATGTCTCAGTCTGGCCCTGCAAACATATATGCTGATAGGGTACCAGAAACTGGAGCAACAATGCAATGTCAGATACAACAGGACCAAGAACACTGACATCTACCACAGTCTGTACACAGGTCAAATAACATATTCACAATACACTGGTACACAATACTGACACTCTGTCAACAATCACCATAAGTACTCAGACCTCACTACTGTACAGACTACAACAGAATGTCCAGGTTTTGTCCTCAAATGTAAGACCTACTATACATAACATGTCTGGCAGTCTGATATATCACTGGCTTGTTATCAGGAATGATGTCAGTAAATAATGATATACTGTACAGATGCACCTCTTACTGCATGACATATGGACAAAGGGTGACAGACTTGGGAGACCGAGGCAAAACACAGGGCCAATATTGACATATTGCTGTAAGAGAAAATTGCTGGTGTGACAGGGTTTGTTGTGACATATGTCTTCTGAGGGATATGAAGTCAGTAACAGACATGGATGTCACCATTTACTGACTGCAATCATCAGAGTATGCTACTGCATTTCTAAAGATAGGAAATGTGTGAGTAACACACCACATCTAAGACTTCAAACTATGGCCAGTTTGCAGATAACCCTACAGGTGAGAGTCTCCTCAACCACATAACACAGTCATGCCAGACTTTAAATCATGCAGAACAGCCATATCCACACAAACCCTGTTAAACCAACATTACTGAAAATGTAGAATAGCACTACTTACATTCTGCTCCCATGTCTGGAACATCCCCTTCCTGTTTTTTGGCCTGTCTCTGCAATGTATGTTGTAAGAGGTATTTCCAACTACTATCTGTGATGCTGTTTGTCAGACACCCACATGAAGTCCTGCTCACTGTGAAGGAAAAGGGCCAACACCCACATGAGGTGCTTAGTTATAGGAGTGTGTTTCCATGCAATTTGCTATAGGAATGCTACCACAGCTGTTCCACATACAAGTGGGGGACTCCAATTCATGCACAGGCCATCAGCTGACCATGACCATTACCTAAAAGTGTCAAGTTGCTGTCTATGCAAAACAGATGTATTTTTCCACATCTACCAGAGAGGGGGAGAGTGAGAGAGGCAGAGAGAAAGTAAGAAAGGAAGGGAGAAAGGGCCAAGCATGTGTGTGTATAATCTGTGGGTGGAGAGTGGTATCTGGGTATTATAACGGTTGCCTATATTGTTTCCTCATCTATACTGTCACATAGAAATTGCACATGGCAGTACACATCTTTGGCTGTGGATTGTCTACAACAAACTGTACAGTGTTTGAAAACGGTTGGCCTTGTAATTTGGACATTGAGACATATAGATCCTCAATATAATAATGTAGCAAAACCCACACTACAATGGTTCCTGTCATTACACAATCACCCCAACACCCACAAAAGATACTAACACACACTTACCAGTGCTGGGTTTCAAACACATACCTGGCTATGTATTGCTATTACCGTCTTATGCACTTATTGCACGTGCCACAGAGTATACATGCTGGAAAGCTGTCCAAAGGTATCATTGAAGGTGAGTAACATCAGTAGCAGTGCTAAAAGAGGGGTAAAGGGAGTGTAGTAAGTGTGAATGTCCACAAAATCAGGTGTCAACAAAGACACACACACACACACACACACACACACACACACACACACACACACACACACACACACTTTCTCACACAAACACACACATTATGTGGAAGTGAACTTGAGGTCTCTGGGTCATGTTGTGTGGACAGATTGTTATCTTCTGATGTAGCATTCCTGACCTCATTTGGTGAGACCAGGCTATGTAACTGAGGTTGTGCTTGCACCAACATTGACAGCATGGTATGGGTATTCAGTGGAGTTAGTGGCATCTGTCCAAACAGGTCATGTGTATAAGGCATGTCATTCCCATTGTGGTGTACATTTGCAGATACTACAGTTGTTGCAGGTGTCCAGTGGGGAACATGGCAAAAGGGCCACTGTAAGCATTTATTTGGCTACTGAGGGGATGGAACAGGGTGCCATGTCATTTTACTTGCTGGATAATACACACTCAGAAGATGTAACACATCAAAGTACTTCCTGATGTCAGTGGCACTGTTGTGGTCAAAAGGCATGTAGTCCACTGCAATCACACCATGGTTACTATCTGTGGGGCAATATTCAGGGAACTTCCAATATAGTGGTTGTTGCCTAGCCAAGTGTGTTTGTGTATGAGACAAGGTTGGAGAGTGTTCTTTGAGTAATAAAAGGGTTGCCTATATTGTTCACCAATTCATACTGTCACATGCAGGGCTATGGATTATCTATTCCAACCTCTCCAGTGTTTGACATCTTTTGGCCTTATAAGGTGGACATTGTGACATATAGTAGGTCCTCAACATAATAATTTATCAAAATCCACCACACAATGGATTCTGTTATTACACAATTACAGCAACCCCCACACAGAATACTGATGACACACACACACACACACACACACACACACACACACACACACACACACACACACACTTGCCAGTATTGGGATTCACACCCCTACTTATCTGTGTATTGTTACTATAGTGTACCACATTTATTGCATGTGCCATGGATCTTATAGGATGGATGCTGTCCCAAGGTACTTCTAAGGTGAGGAATATCATCAGCCCTTGTAAATATTGGCACTGGGTGATGCAGTGGGTGTGAGATCCCAAAATAATTTACCCTGCACACACATTTATTAGGGGTGAGGTTCAAACCTCTAGCTAACAATCTTACGGACCATTATGTTACGCATTTACCACATGCACTACTGACCATAGATGGTTTAGGATTGGCATCAGATACTTGCAAGGTAAATGATACTTGTAGGACTGCTAAAGTCAGGCACTGAGATGTGTACTGGGTGTAAATGGGACCAAAATCTTTGAGATACAGATATACATATGTACACACACAAACACTTACCACGAATGAGATTCAAACCCATACCTACATAGCTACTGCTACTACATTGTTCCACATTTATAGCATGCGCCATGGAGCTTACATATTAGAGAGCTGTGCCAAAGTATCTTTGAAGGATAGTAACATCAGCAGCAGTGCTAAAGGAGGGGTAAGGGGAGAGTAGTAAGTGTCAATGCCCATTAAATCAGGTATCATCAAAGACACACACTCTCACACAAATACAGACATTTTCCCTGTTGCCATGTCTGGGATCAGACCTCCTCCCTAACTAGTACGATATACTATAGTATTACGCAGTAATTGCAAGTGCCAAGGAGCTTATATGTTGGAGAGCTGTCCAAAGGTATCTTTGAAGGTGACTAACATCAGCAGCAGTGCTAAAGAAGGGGTGAGGGGAGAGTAGTAAGTGTCAATGTCCATGAAAGCAGGTATGATCAAAGACACACACATACCCTCTCACACAAATGCACACTGTTTCACAGTTGCCATGTCTGGGATTGGAATTCCTACCTAACTAGTATACTACGCTATAGTATTATGCAGTTATCGCAAGAGCCATGGAGCATACATGTTGGACAGCTGTCCAAAGGTATCTTTGAAGGTGAGTAACATCAGCAGCAGTGCTAAAGGAGGGGTAAGGGGAGAGTAATAAGTGTCAATGTCCATAAAATCAGGTGTTATCAAAGACACACACAACACTTTCACACAAGCACACACAGTTTCTCAGTTGCCATGTCTGGGATTAAAACTCATACCTAACTAGTATGCTACACTATAGCAATACGCAGTTATTGCAAGTGTCACAGAGCTTATATGTTGCAGAGTTGTCCAAAGGTATCTTTTTTCTTTCTTTTTTTTATTGATAATTTGTCAAATATTACATGAAATCAAAAACGAAAATTATATATATACAATTGTAAAACCAATAAACTTTAAAAACATTATATAACTATATACATTGATGTCTGTTAAGAAGAAAGCCATAAATAAGTTTAAGGTGTAACCTGAAGAATGATATATAAGTTCATATATCTTTATCCATTTTCTCAATTATTTCTAGTATTTTCATCCAAGAGTTGTATAAAGTTGTAAGTCTGCTAGTTCTGTTCTTCAGAGTAGATATTTCCATTTGTCCAATCGTTCTAACTAAATTTTTAAATTCATTAAATGTAGGAGGAGTCTCACTTTTCCAGTGAATGGTGATGATTTTCAGAGCTGCTGCCATTAAAGTCCATAAGATTTGAAAATCTTTTTTTTGGCACACAATCTGTAACAGGAGAGTTGAATAAAATCATAGATTTTGATAATTGATAATTATCATTAAAAATAATTAATATTATTCCAATACAAAGTAAGACACTTACATTAATAAAAAAATGTGTTGCCAGTCTGTTCTTATTTTAGTCTGACATCTCCAACATAGATCTTCACTTGCATACATCTTAGATAATTTATGTGGTATATAAAAACTTCTATTCAAATATCTCCAAGTGAATAACTGCAAGTTTATTGATAATGATGACTTCTTTGAAGATTTTAAGATAATCTTTTTTTTCCTTTAAGTTAGGAGGGTGATTATTTATTTGCATATAATAATTCCAGTAGGTGTCTATTTGGTATATTTTTGTTGTTTTAATTATTTTGTAAATGTTAGATAGATATTCAGCACCTTGATAAGGTTGATTATTAATTATAATAATGTAATCAATAAATTTTGGGACAGTATGTCTAACTGTATCTTGCATTTGTCCAATTCTATTTATAAGATATTGTCTTAGATTTTGCAAAAGTAGCCATGAGTCATTATTTATATTATATTTTCTGATTATCTGATCTTTAGTTAATATTTTCTCTTGTTCTACGAGATGATGCCAGTAGCTTATTGAACCTATCTTGAGCATATTCATTATCTGAATTTGGTATGTATCAAGGATAATGGGTGTGAAGGATATAGGAAAGATCAGAAAGAACCATGAATTAATACTTGGGACTTTGTTTCTGAATGATTTAAATGTTGTTAGTGTGATGTTCATATATTTGGATGGCAGTTTTATTTTTATTTTTATCTTCTAGATAATCTTTTAACATCCAAATTAAAGGAAATGGTATTATAGTTAAATGATCTGATATGTTGCTATGACTAAGTTCAGTATAGATCTGTTCATGTAATTGTTTCCATATAGGTTTGTAGTGAGCATTTAACCATAAGGTTATATTTTTAACAACAGAGGACATAATATATATCTCATTATCAGGTAAATTAATTCCTCCATCTTCCCAGTTTGGTAAATGTTTATTTAAAGCAATTTGGAGTTGTTTAGGAACCATAAAAAAAATAATATTAGTTTATTATATCTCTGAGTGATATATTTGGGAGGTGGCAGTGAAAAACTTTGTATTAGATATAATACTTTAGGAAAAATAATTGATTTAATGAGGTATAATCTGTCTCCCATTGTAAACATATATTTGTTCCAGGTAGATATCGCTTGCTTTATTTTATCTAGTGTTTTATTATAATTATATATAAGTGAGTCAGTTAAGTCTTCAAGTAGATCTATACCTAAATATACTATTTTATTATCCTCTGCTATGTATTTGGAATATTTTTTGTTTATATGTTTCTTTTTAGTATTACATGGCATAATTTTTGTTTTGTTTTCATTGAACTGTAAACCTGAAATAGTTTGAAAATTATTTATTTCTTTAAACAAAACTTGTAAAGATGCATTAGCGCCTGATAGGGTAAGAAGTATATCATCTGCAAATAACTGTAATTTAAGAGATAACATTTTGTTGATGCAGATACCTTTAATATTACTATTTGATCTTATCTGATTTGCAAATGGTTCTATAAGTAATGCAAATAATAGTGGTGATAGGGGACAGCCTTGTTTAGTTCCTTTTTTGATTAGTATGGGACCAGATTTATATGAACCTAATTTAACATATGCTATGGAGTCTTTATATAGTGACTGAATAAGGGCGATAAAAGATGTAGGAAAATTATATTCTTTTAGGACTAGTGTAAGGAAATTCCAGTTAACAGAATCAAATGCTTTATTAATATCTAAGGGTATTATATTTAAATCCAAGTTTGCATGTTTACTATAATCTATCAATGACATAATTCTTTTAAGATTATCATATGTATTTCTTCCTTTGATAAATCCTGTCTGGTCATCATGTATTAGCATGGGAAGAAAGTGTTTAATTCTGTCAGCATATATTGCCATGAACATTTTATAATCAATGTTTAATAAGGATACTGGTCTATATGACAAACATTTCTTTGTCTGATTTAATTATTGGTGATATCAATGAATATTTCCATGAAGGTGGTTTAATTATATTTTGATTAACTATGGAGTATACTTTTAAGAGTAAAGATATAGCTTGATTAGGTATTACTTTATACATTTCTGATATTATATTATTAGGGCCAGGTGCTTTATTTAATTTAAGCTTTTTAATCTGTGATTTTAGTTTTGTCATAGTAGCTGGTTTGCTTATAGTGTCAATTTGTTCCTGTGTTAATCTAGTAAGAATTTTGTTTTTAATTTAATTTTGTATATCTTTGTCAGGTTTTTCATGGATGCCTGAAAGGTTATCATAGTTGTATTGTAATCTAAAGGCTTCTAATATACTATTTAGGTCCGTGACTTTTTTCTTTGTATTAGGGATATATAATTATTTTATTTGCTTAGATTTTATTATTTTTTTGTTCTATTAGCTAGTTGTCTCTGATGTGTTAGATTTGTTGAATAAGAATTTAATTTTATCTTTTCTAGGTTAATCATTGTCTTGTGATGTAAAATTTCTGCATATTTGTTGTTAATTTGTAGTAATTCTTGAATTAAATCTTTATTTCCTTCTTGAATTCCTAGCTTTAATTTATCAGCTTTTTTTTGTAATTCTAGCATGTCTTTATTCCATATTTTTCTTTTATTAATATACCAGGATAGCATATATACATGCTTTTAAGGAGTCCCAGATATATATTTCTGAAATGTTCTCTGTGGTATTTAGTTCAAGGAAAGTTTTTATTTCACCTTCAAAAAGTTCTTTAAAGTCTGTTAATTTTGTAACATATGAAGGTATTCTTGTTATGGGATTATTATTTATATGCATAAGCTCCATTTCAAAAACCAGAGCATTATGATCTGATAATGGACAGTTTATTATTTTGACATTACTTATTTTTGTTACTAAATCATTGGATATGTATATCCTGTCAATTCTGGAACTAGTCTTATATCTATGTGAGTAAAAAGTATAAATTAATGAGTCTGGGCCAGCAAATTCATTTATATCTTTTATGGAGATTGTGTCTGTAGATATAGGTAACTTTCTTCTTTCACTTTTTGAATCTGTATCTTTGTCATCTATTATACAGTTGTAGTCTCCTGCCATTATTAGACTACCTTTAGTTAAATGTAATATTTCTTCAATATGATGTTTTACTGTTCCTACACCAAGTCCTGGTATCCAATAAAGGGTAACTAAAGTGTATATTTTCCTATTTAACTCTATATTTACTAAGCAAAACATACCAGATGTTCTTGATAAGTGTTAATTATTCTAGGAGAAATAATTGTATTATGCATTAATATGGCTACTCCTCTCTTCTTTTGTTTGTATTGAGAACTTACTAATACTGTGTAATTATTAATATTGAGATTGTTTACATCTTTATCTAATAGATGTGTCTCCTGAAGAAATACTATTTGTGGATTGTGTAGATTTATGTATTTATATAGACTCCTCCTTTTGATATTATTATTTAATCCATTAACATTTATAGATAGGTATTTCATGTGTTGGTTTATGTTTTATTTGTATGACAGTTAATATACATAGATTTAACTCTTGGTTTGCATTATATGTATAATTTACACTATTGTTTACATGGAAGATCTGCTTATCTTCTGTAGACACCAAAACAGTATAAGAAAACAATGAAACTTCTAATTTAACTAATTCTAATTGATTACACCTTTTCCTATCTCTATGAGGTGATATACCTCTTTGCATGAGTAACGCAAGTACCCACATAAACCTTTTAACTCTGTGACTAGTGTTTAAACTAATCTCTCTTAACCTTATAACTTAGTATGTCACTATTTACATATATTAACGAGCTAATATGATCAGCTAATAGACAATTATATGCAAATTTGTGTGAAAGCAATAATATTTATACATCAATAATTTGCTTATACTTGTTAAATCTTACTTGCAGAATTTCTTATAATCAGGGTTACAAAAACAATTTTCCAATTACATTTAACAAAATTTGTTTCATCTTAGTACAACAATTCACACATCAATCTAACATGACACATTTGCTTTAATTCACACTGCAAAGACTCCAATACCTTGTTAATTAGTTATTTTGGTTTAATTCTCATATTACTTATGTTCTTTTTAGATTGTAGTTTCATTATACTCACAATTTGTTTAGGATAATTTTCCACCTCTAGGGTCTCTATCATGTAATATATCTGCTATAAGAATATTATTTATTCTATAGTTATGTGAATATTTCCCATTTTCTTTCTCACTCTTTATGAAATAATTAGATTTATTCTTTAACTTTTGAGAAAGTAGTTTTCCAAGTCATATTCCAGAACTCTTTACAAAAATTGTGTCAGCTTATATGACAATATATGTACATGTATATAAATATGTATACATAAACTTATATATAATGGTCTTTACATATCTTAAGATTCAAAATACTGAAGTAAAACATAGTGGAGAGATAGGTTTCCGACCCACAGACTGGCCAGACTCCGGAAAAGAACCGGGAGACTGAGCGGGAGAGAGGAAAATCACCCCAGGGATCATAACAGTCACCCCGGCAAACAGGTGTCCAGGTAATTAAATAATATGGAAAGAAACAGCCAGAGAACTGCCATGACTAGATTTATACAAGCCTCAGGGTCAATATTCTAGTAGCAATCTATGAACCCACTCAGCTATTTATGATTCTTACTGTATATATGTAATATTCTAGTATTAGAAATTCTTAATATTAATGTATATAACTATGTATAGAGTATTGCCTTTCTGTATATCTAACAATAACTATGTGTAGGTTGCTATTTCTGTTAGTATATAGAGAGCCTATTAGAAAATTTGTTTAGTGTCTGTTTAGATTTTATTTTATTTTGTTTAAGTGTGTTAAATGTTTAGTAATAATCAGTAACACAAAAGGTTCAACATGTAGCTTTGTAATTCAGGTGCACTAGCAGTTTAAGTAGCGCTCGTTTTGGGATTTACTTCCTTGTCCAGGAATGCTGCAATTACGTTTTAGTCAAAGGACGTTATACGCAAGCATGAAGTGCTCACAATGAGACATAATACATTAGAGTGTTGCTTGCATGTGTATTTAAGGCTACTGTCTCGTGGACGGGGCAGGAAAAGTAGTGAAGATTTTTCTTGCTTTTCAAGTCATCGCTCGTGGTAATATTTATTTTTGCATATATTTATCTATGTTATATGCAAGACATTCCTATGTTATATGCGAGACATACTACATGACACCTGCTAGTAAAACGAACAGCACCAAATATTTTACTTCATATAAAAGATTCAGTATGACATTCTAGTAGTGTAGAATAATTTACTGTAATAGCATGTAAGTGTTTAAACTCTTAACTAACTATAACCATCCAGCACAACTCAATCATCTTCTATATACACATTATTTTTATTCTTCTAGTCAAAGAGTTTTAAGATGTGCTTGTTTTGAGATTTACTTCCTTGCCTAATGATATTGCAATTATATATCATTTAAAGGGCGTCATACACAATCACATAGTGATTACAATGAAAATTACAACCTTTATATATTACTTGTATGCATATTTGAGATTGCTGTCTCATGAACAGAGCAGGAAAAGTAGTGAAGATTTTTCTTATCTTTCAAAGTATCGCTCGTGAAAATATTTTTCTACTGCATAGCTACAGCACAGTTTAAGGATCTTCAATAAACACAACATTATCCTGCCTTCTATATATATACATATATATATATATATATATATATATATATATATATGTATATATATATATATATATATATATATATATATATATATATATATATATATATATATATATATATATATATATATATATATATTAGAAACACAATAAGAGTCCATGAGGTGTACCGGGATGCTACAACATCATAATCCATACAACCAGACATGTGCGCACACCCAAGCTGTCTTTCTGTCTCAGTAAAGCAAATCATTATGACAGCATTAATGGATTAAGTACTTTAACTATGCAACTCATTTAACATAAATATATAACTTTTCAAAGAATGCATTTGTCCCGCTCCCCTCCCTGCCCCGATTGGAAAACTTAGATTAGACATACTATGTGAATGGTGCATTCAAAGATTTTACAACAAATTGCTAGTATAGTTAAATATATGGTGAGATGGTTATATCTGTTTGAACCAGGTATCCATTTGCATATATCTTGAGCATATTGCTATATACATTTTGTTTGTTGATGACTAAATCAGAGATGTAGAGAAAGAAAAACATTGTTATCAAGTTTCAAATATGGATAGACCTAAATGATAATGTTAATTTACCCAGTTTATATTTATTCTAAATTTTAAGTGAGATAAAATAAATAGAAACTGTACCTGATATATTACTGTGATTAATGACTGGAAGATTTCTTGTTAGTTTTTGTGACATTGTTTAAAGTTTTGTGGTACATGTAACATATAAGTTATTTGTCCTTTAGTTTTTTTTTTTCTTCTGTTCAACTGTCTTCCAGTTGTTGACTTCTGCATTTCTTTTTGGTGCACTATTTGTCCAATCTATAGATTCTTCTTGTGTTAAAATGTTGTTTGTAGTGAGATATTTTATTGCTGAGTCCACTGTTTCAAATATTTTTATTCCCACTGGAAGGAATATACGAAGTCTTGCTGGAAACAAAAGATGGGTCTTCAGTTGTTTCTTTTTCAAGATTTTTATTATTGGCATGAATTATTTTCTTTTGAAAACCACTTTTGTAGAGTAATCATTGTCAAATCTAATTAACACATCGTTATATTTAATGGGTGAGTTAGTCCAAGCATTTTTGAGGATGAGTTCCTTGTCTTGCGTGGAGAAAAGTTTAACAATTATTGATCTTGGTTTGTTTTTGATTAAAGATGCATTTCCTGAAGTTGACAATGACCTGTGTGCACGTTCTATTCCAAAAGAAAGGGCTTCCAGTAATTTTAATACATTTGGGATCCAGGTAGTAAGAAAGTTTATTATATTATCCCCTTCTACTTTTTCTGGCAGACCATATATTCGGAGATTATTTCTTCTCATTCTGTTTTCCCTGTCATCTATTTTCTCCAGAAGATGTGTATTTTGTTGCAGTAAAAATTCAGTTTGTTGTTCTTCTTGCAGGAGTCTGGAATCGATGTCATTTAAGGACTGTTCTATGACAGAAATTTGACCTTTCTGTTGTGTGAACATTTCCTAAAGCTGTTCAAGTTGTTGAGTACATTTTTCTTTAAAAGAGTCCAATTTATTATCCATCTTATCTATTTTAGTTGTCAACTGCTGAATATTTAAAATAAGTGAATGTAAATCCTTTTTGAATGTTGGGTCCTGAGGTGGATTCCTCAGATGGCTCATTCTGAGTAGCTGATGCTGCTGTTGATTTTCTAGTAATTAATTTGACAGGAATTTTCCAGTGAAAGTTGATAAAAATTGTTCTGATGATGTCTCTGGGTATTTGAAAGTGGTTAGTAGCGAAGATATCTTCTTATTGTTTTTTTCTCAAAACTCCTGTCTGAAATATTATTGAGGAAAGAGAGCTGTGAGAAAGTGCTGTTACCAGGTTGCATTCTTGGCCACACCCTCCAAAGGTATCTTTGATGGTTACTAACATCAACAGCAGTGCTAAAGGAGGGGTAAAGGGAGAGTAGTAAGTGTTAATGTCCATAACATCAGATATCATCCAAGACACACACACTCTTTCACACAAACACACAGTTGCTATGTCTGGGATTAGAACTTCTACCTAAATAGTATGTTATACTATAGCATTACACAGTTATCACAAGCACCACAGAGCTTATAGGGTTAGCACTTATTCAAAGGGTTATTTCAAGGTGACTGACATCAGCAGGCATGTAAAAGTAGGGCAATGGGAGGTGTAGTGAGTGTGAATGGCCTCAAAATCATTCATTTCCACACACACAAACACACACACACATACATACACACACACACACACACACACACACACACACACACACACACACACACACACACACACACAAAACTTTACATTTGACAGGACTGGATATACAAAAGCTAGATGAATACTGAGTTGTACTAGCATGTTACACAGTTATTACAAGCACCACACACACTATAAAGCTGAGGGCTACCAAAAGGAATGTCTACAGTGATTAACATCAGCACATCCTGTAATATCGGCCAATTGGATGTGTTTTGGGTGGGACAGGACTCATGATGGAAATCTCCCTGTCACTCTCTGTCTCACTCTTCCCCACATATCTTTGTGTGTATGTTTGACATATTTTAGTGTGTTGACCTTTGATATGTGTGAGTATTCCTATCCAAAGTGTGTGTGAAGGATAAATCATGTACAATTTGGTGTGTGTGGACAGACATCTGCAAATGACAGATATGTATAGTCCACTGTGGTGTCAGACATGGGCTTCATTTCTCTAAGTGTATGAGCATGCCTCAGTATGACCTTCTGTATTGAGTGTGTGAATCCATTCCAGGTAGGGTGTACTCTAGTCCAGGGTTTGGTGTTCTACACATACAGCTAGTAACCTGTTTCTGCAGGATATCTGTAGATAGGTTCACAATATGGAGTCACAATGGGCAACAGACAGTGGGATACTGTAACTATTGTGTCTGTGCTGCTTGTGTTGCATGGTTGGTGGTAGCAGAGATATTCAGACGTGTGCTGTTTTACACTGTAATGTATTATGTCATCAACTACTGACAGATATACTTATTTGCTCACAGTTATTTCCTGGGAAATACAAGATGAATGAAGCTGTGTCCAGTATTGTGGTCTGCAGCCTAAATATTCTTGCACACACATGCCATTCTGGAGGGGTAGCTGCAAACACTTGCTGATGGACCTGTGTAAATGGTCTAGCACCTTGGAACTATAGTGGCTGAGGATCCCCTTCTTGTACATGTATAGACATACAGAATGGCCATATCATGCTGTGGCCATACCTCTCAGCTGTACATATTCACTCATGTTACCCAGAGGCAGGGCTCACATATCTGGTCAGGTCCCCTTCATATTGTGGTTTACGAGGAGGTATATAGCTACCCATTACTGGGTTTGCAGGCAGGGCTGGTATGGGCACACATCAGAATTTCAGACTACATACACTCCATGACATCCATGCTTCTATACCACACACTCTGTTATTCTATCCTCTTCCTAACATTATGCAAGTGATATCTGAGAAGTAGCCATATAGTTGTCCCTTCATCCCAGCAGTATTTAGGGGTTGGTCCACAGTTCATGCAGTAGGACATGGTGGGCATGCTACTGGGATTTGTCAACATGGCCTTGCATTTCTGTTCTGCTGACTGTGTTATGTTGTTAGTTGGGACTCCATGAGATAACATAAATTGGCACTATGGGTGAGGCACAGGCCTTTGACAGAGGACTGTAGGCCATTTGATAGCGATGCAGGCCATCTGTAGCAGGCCAATGTAGCAGGCCAGTGCATTCTGTCACTCCTACATTCCCAGGCTGTGAGCCACTGGATTCCCCTGGGGTGACAGGGTAAGTGTGCAAGGTGTTAATGGCAATAGTTCCTGTACATATTAATCCATTGGTCTGGATCCTGGCAGGGTGTTGCTTACAGCTAAGGACACACCTGTAGGGGTCACCTCCTCAGCATGCTGCATTCTGTGGGTATTCCCATACAGAAGTGGGGGTCATACTGTACTCATTCCCAACAGGAAGGATATGACCTGTGTTAAACCTGTGGCTGATGGTGGGGTGAGCTGAGTGCATGTGTGATATGGAAGCTTCTTGCAGCTGACTCACATATATACATGGGACATTCCCCTTATGGTGCCTTGTGCAGGGACATAGGCAGTCTCTCGTTACTTCATAACTGTGCCTTTTGTGGTCTGCCAGTGACTGGTGAGACTGCATCAGTATTTCATACTACACAGACAACTAATGTGCTGCTAACCTGTATGTACAATTCCAAAGGTGTGTGCAGTTGACAGTTACATTTTATGTACTCTGTCTAGGTTACTTCCACCTGTGTACTGTGTGTATGTCTGGGCCCACATTCATGGCATGTCCATCTTTCAAACAGTGACAGATATTGACATCTGGACAGTGAGTATGGATGACTGTTGACATGGGTATTGCTGTATTGCTGAGAAGCATTTTGGTTGGCACTGCAGTTGTCAGAATATGGCCCTGTCATCAACAGTACTGGCCATAGACCACCGAGACACAACCCTCCATGCCTACATGCTGACCACTTTCAGACAGTATTGAACACACAACAACCTATCACACAGACCCTTGCATATTGTACACATGCAACAATCTATCCTGTAGATTGGGCCAGCTCAGGTAATCTGTGCCCCACTGTTATTAAACCCACACGTACATGTTACTGTATTTCTACATAAGATTGTGAGATTTATATTGCAACATTGAACAACCATAATATCAAATCAAACAACATTGAACACGTAACATCGAATGCTAAGAAACCTGAAAGCACAAAATTTCGAAAACTGAATCTAAGAAAAGTAACACTTGGCCATCCTCTCACCCGTGCAACCTGAAACCTAACCGTAACAAACAAAACACGCCTTCTTAACTGTCAAAACACAACCAGCCTCCTAATGCAAGTACCCTACAAACATATACATTGAGTGCTCTACTCTGTTTAACAGAAAATAAATATTAAAAACAAAACCTGCATAATAGCACACAACAATTACCACACTATATACACACTATGTACAAAAAATTAAGTATTGACATGATTTTGTACTCAAAGACACAAACAAGCTACAAACTATTTCTTATTTGGTGGGCTTCACCCCCCACACCCCCTAACATGGGAGGGCTGTGCCCCCCACACTCCCCCTACTTAAATATACCAACTCCGAAATCACACCACAGTGGAGATAATATATTCACATGTAACATTACTATGTTATGTATTTTGCTTACCCTGCTATAAAACAGTGGTTCGTAGCAGACTTTATTCACATTAAGCATTTCTCAGTGATGTCACGGTGTGTAACTTTGCAAGGGCTATCTATGTGAGTCAGGGGTTTCCAATTTCATTATTTTCAGCTTTTGAGTTAATTTGCGTTTGATGTTACGTGTTTGATGTGTGATTCGATATTATGGACGTTCGATGTTGTGATATAAACCCGGATTGTGGAAGGGGGTACACCTGATGACTTTAAACATTTGCTATGACTGTACTGGTATTTCAGGTACTCTGTTGGCTTCCATTTCATTTTGTATTCTGACCTGTCATGCAGACTAGAGGCATATCAGTAGAGTGCAGATCTTAGGTTTTATTGGCCTATATTTCAGTTTCAGACTTTTTACCCTTCAGAAATAACATACAACTGCCAAACCTGTTGTAGTCTGTGTATGTAGGTCTGGAGGGGGGCTGTTAGCTACTGCCATCAATTGGAGGCCTTAGCCCAGCCTTTCTTTATGGTCATCTACACCTGTTCTACTGGCTGAGGCTTGTGGTGGGTATGTGTGCCTCACTGACATGCATGTGTGTGTTCTATGGACACACATTTGCCTACCACATGTACTGCAGTGGGATTTGTCACCTTGTCTAGTACTGCCTACTTTGTTGACACTAGTATTCATTAGGGATTTCAAGCTGCCCATATAGTTGTCCACTGTCTGCTGCCATCCTATTCAGCCACCTGATTCCCTTGCATGCTTACGTTCATACCATAGATACAACTATCAGAACATATTACACCATTCAGCAATTGATAGGAAAAGTGACTTACCTTGTGGCTGTGCCAGTATTGAGGATGGTGCTAGAGGGCTGACTATGATGGATGCACATAGTACACTCCCTATACATGGTAAAGCACAGGTAGTGTCATCTTTGGCATCCCCTTTACTGTATGTGCAAGTTAGAAAGAGGTGTCATTCCCTGGGTCCCTACCATGTCAGTGTATGTGCTATGCGTTGCCTCTTTGCCAAAGCCTGGGCATACTGGGCATGCCTCCTTCTGCCTACATGGGCAGCTCAGGTTGTTCCTCCTCCAAGTCCCTCTGTGCTTGTGATAGCCTTGGCAATAGTGGGGAGATGTGTGGCTTTACACGATGCTGTCTCTACTGCAGCTGTTTCCACAGGATCATATTGTGTAGCATGGCACATACTATGAACATTTGTGTACATGTAGCTAGAAAGTACTGCAAGGCTCCACTGGATATGTCCAGGCAGCAGAGCTGTGAATTGAGCATCTAAATCACACATTATATTATGATTCTGGTTTGTGCGTGTGCCTCATTACGGAGTTCTTGTTCATGTGTGTGTGCATTTTTGATAGGTGTCAGCCACGGCTCCAGTGGGTAACCAAAATCCACCACTAGGTGGCCATATGGGATGTCCCCACTGGCAAATGACTGGTACAGCTATGTCATATGCCAGATGTGGGAGTCATGATAGCTTCCATTGCTGCCAGTGCACACATTCAAGATAATACCCTGGGCATCGCACATGACCTGGCAGTTGATGGAGGGGAAGCCCTTGCAGTTTATGTAGACCCTGGCCTGCTTGCCAGATGGTGCTTTGATGTGTATGTGTGTGCGATCTATAGCATCCACTACCTCAGGTTATTCTGCTATTTTTGTGGAAGAGACGCATATTGTTGGTCAACGCCGCACGGGTATTGAGGAAATATATGTGCTCACCGGCATGTGCTGACATGGCATCCAGGAACTGGTGGAGTACCCTGGATGCTCATGCCTGTGAGATCCCCATGATATCCCCATTTGCCCTTTGGAAGGTACCTGTGGCTAGTATTCTTAAGCCTACATATACCTTGTTATCCACTGGGATGGGTTAACCTCTGTTGGTTCTGTGTGTGATGCATGGTTGGCACAGCTCAACAGTTTGCTGTAGAATGTCCCTGTCCACCCTATAGCAGTTCACCATCTCCAGCTCATGTAGCCCCTGGTAGGTTATCCTGGGTCTGTACACTCTTCTCCTTCTCCTTACTGTGGGTTGTTTGTCAGCATTCACATCCTCACCACCCTCAGCCTCTTGCACATATTGATGTATGAGAGCAATAGTAGCCCCTAACATTTTGTTAGTTCTGTCAGGTAAATTTCTCTGTCTATGTACACCGGTGGTGTAGAGTTTGTGGGAAAAAAAACAGACTAGAAGGAGTTTGCATAGTTTATAGTAGTGTGCTAGGCTGTTCCATGTGTAATTGGCTGATTCTGATACATTTCACCTGCCAGCTATGCCAGTTCTCCTTGATTGCCTTCCTACTGCTGTTTTCCCTTCCCATTGCCTTCCCGTTTAAGCCTCAAGGTGCGGCACACATACCCAGTGCTCAGATGTGAACAGGGCTGTCATTGCCTGTTTATTTTTTTTTATATTGTTTAAAACTCGGTGTGTGGCGTGCACCCATTTAGACAATGTAAACACTGCTAGGCAGCTTCAGACATACCCCACTTCCTTAGCGTTGCTTAGCTAAGGGCAAACATGGGCCACAGAGCTCCAATAAATTTACAGGATGCATGACACACCCTTTTATTAGGTCATCTATGTCTTATACTTGTACAATGGTGTTGCTGCACCTACATGATTGGGTGCAAGCTAACATTGAGAGGAAATTTGTGATTCAGTATCAATCCCCTCATTTGCATAAAACAGAATGCTAATTCATAGTTACCACACTCTCACTCAGCCTTCCCCCTTAGCAACCACTATTCCCTTGTATTGTTGTCTTATACATGCCATTGACTATTATGGCAAAATGTTGATTTGGGTTTAAAAGATTATTTCCAACTTTTTTTCTTATTTTCGGGCCGATCCCATTTGCGCACCGCTGCCCTACGCTTAAACGGTAGAAATCAGCAAAAAAAAAGGTTTTTTTTATAATTTTGCAACTATTTCTCATCCCAATGGCCATATATTTGGCCATTGGCATGCCTACTACATTGAATACATGCTTTCTTTGGAGCTGTCATGCATCCATTTTGTAATTTGCAGAAATGTATTTGGTTAGTAACCAAATCCATTTCTGCAGTTTATACTATTCCTGCACAGACACCTGCCTGCTTCCTGGATCGGTAATTCACCTCATTTGCATGGTTTTCACCAGCAAATAGGGTAATTAGCATATAGCAATGGTGTCTATGCAGGAATAGTGTGGAAGTGTTCGTGCATGTCCCGGGAGCTTGTTCCTGGATCGCTCGTCGACCATATTGTGTGCAGCAGCTCTTGCACTATTCCTGCACTCCATGCAGAGCTTGTTGAATCCAGGGTCAGTCTTTTCCAGACGTGCCTACTTCAGAAGGTAGAGCATGATTCTGGTTGCCTTAAAGACCAATCTGGAGCATGGCCTCATACCTTATAGTTGCTGTCATGATAAGAAGAGCCAGAACCAAAATGAAGAAAATGTGACAAGGCTGTGGTCCACAGATCTAGAGTCACTCCCTCTGGGGTGTGACACTACCTCAATCAAACACAGTTAACCAGTAGAGGCATCAGAACAGGTATTGTTAATATTAAAACTTTGGTTTAACCAAAAATGCTTTGTCAGATACCATGTTTTTTAAAGAGCACATTCAATTTTAATTTATATAATGCATTAAAATGATATGCAATAATCATTTCTATTTTTATTACTTATAATTGCTACTGTTGCTATACCTCACCTTAATTATCTTTTAAAACTGTTGCACCCAAGTGTTATTAATTCCTTCATGAATGTTTTTTTTTTTTTCTTATTTCTTTTTTTTCTTTTTTTGGGGGGGTGCATAAATACATATACCTATGTGTGTGATGAGCAACTGTTTTGAACTATTGATTAGTCTGAGGTGACAAGGTGCACCAGATGATGTTAGATGGGGACAAATTACATTGTCTGCATGTGCAAACTGTAATACGTATGACTTTCAGAATATCTTCAAATTTGAGCATATCTGAGCATACCTGCATACTCCCATGGCATACTGGGGACTGCTGCAGAGTCCACAGCTGTCTGCAACATCTGCATGGGACCTAGCAGCCAAGAGCAAGATACATCTATAAGTGTCAGAACACAGTTAATAAAATTCCTCCACATGACTCGGCAGCTTAAAAATAATTGCTTTATTAGTAAAAGTAAGTGCTTTTGCGTTCTGGTCTGAACGCTTCCTCAGACTTTAATATAATCACTTTAAACAACTACTACTAATATAGAGGGTAGTCATTAAGACAACTTATAGAATGTCTAGCTTAATTATGGCATCATCATTCTATGACCCTCCCATCAAGTTGTTAACAATGCTGCAACTAGAAACTAAAGACTACTAAATGCCAAATTCATCATGTTTAATGTCATAGGTTCATAGGTAGGTACTAGGCTATCAGCCCAAGGGCCTAAGTAAGCCTAGCCAACAAGGTTCCCTGGCTTATGTCACCCAAGAAAATTAATTTCTTGTGCCTCTGTTGAGCAGAGCCACAGAAGTGATCACTGGGGTGTATTTCCTATTTCCCATCCACTCATCAAGATTTTTTCTTGAAGAGTGCTAAAGAAGAACTTTGCTTGACATAGATGGGTAGCTTGTTCCAGAGTATAGAGAGTCTCCAGGACAGGAATCTATCCCACCAGCATGTCCTGTTTATTGTAGTGACAAAGTTTAGGTCCCTAGAGCATGTAGCTTGGAGGGATTGGGATTTCTTTAGGTATAGCATGTCCAACAGCTCTGGGTTTAACATAGCTTTATATGTTAGGCAGAGATCTCCACAGAGTAGGCAATATGCTACAGAGTAAAGATGGAATTTTTTGAGATGGACAGTGTAGGGCATCTGTTTGAGGCCAGTAATTCTCTTTGTGAGGTACTTCTGTGGCCTTTCCAGCTGCTGCAGAAGTCTTGTGAGGTGCATTCCAAAAGGGGCATTGTACTCTATAATGGGTCTAATGAGTGCCGAGTGGAGGGGAACAATGAGCTCTTTATTCCTGGATGAGAACCCTTTTGTGATGAGGTGTGCCACATAGAAGGATTTCCTGACTACTGTGGCAATGTGATTATCAAAGGAGAGACTACTGTCCACCTGGGTCCCAAGGTCTCTTATCACACATTCGGCATTAAGTAGACTGACATTAATGTGGTAGTTCATGGGTACAGAGTTTTTACCAAAGGGGATGACAATGCACTTTTTGACATTGAGTTTGTGGCCATGCCTCTGACACAGCCATCTGTCTCAGTGAGGCCCTTCTATAAAATGCCCACATCATTTGGGGACTCAACTATGGCTCCTAGTTTGCAGTCATCTGCGAACTTCATTAGTCAGAGACCTTCTGCGTTAGCCTGTACTTCAAAGAAGTAGATACCAAACAGGATTGAACCCTGTGGTACTCCACATGCCACTGGTTTTAAGTCAGATTTGGAGTCTGCAACTTTTACAGTGTGGGTTCTGTCAGTGAGCCAGTTGGCAACCCATCTTGTGATGTAGGGATTTATACCTAGTTTAGTGAGTTTAGCTATAATTCCAGAATGGGTGATGGTGTCGAAAGCCTTGGTAAGGTCATGATAGGCTGTGTGAGCCACCTTACCCTCATCTATGGCTTTGGTGACTATCTCAAAGAAGTCAATCAGGTTCAGAAGGCATGATCTGCCTTTCACAAACCCGAACTGGGTGGGGTCTAGAGTTTGGAGGTTACCAATGTCTTTGTTTATGAGTTTCATGATAATATGTTCCATGGCCTTGCAGACCAGGCTCATCAGGCTAATAGGGAGATAGTTCCCAGGATCAGTGGTAGCTCCCCCTTTGTGGAGTGGGATAACTGTTGCTGTGCACCATTCAGTGGGCACAAAGCCTGACATGAGACCATGATTGAATATGGTGCTTAGGTGGGGAGCCAGTTCATTCTGAAGTTACTGTAAAACGCAGTCTGGGATGTTGTCCGGTCCCATGGATGCTGTGTTTTTGGTTTTAGAGAGTGCAGCTTTTACCTGCATAGATGTGATTACAGGGACTCTGCATTCTTCCTGTATAGATATGGGCCCTTTAGGGGGTGAGAGGGGGATAACATTAGCACTGAACATATCTGCTAGGATGCTGGCAATATCAGTTGGTTCTGTAATTTTCATGCTGTTGTGCTGTAACTCAGAGCAGATCTGGGTGTTGCCATTGAGATTCTTGACATAGCTATAGAATGCTTTGTGGTTGCCCTTAGAATCAGCGGTGATTTTGTTTTTGTAGCTAACTTTGGAGGATCTTATAAGGGATCTCAGCTTCTTACTAAGGCTGACCAGGGAG
Organism: Protopterus annectens; assembly: GCF_019279795.1. Lineage (NCBI taxonomy): Eukaryota > Metazoa > Chordata > Ceratodontiformes > Protopteridae > Protopterus > Protopterus annectens. Next base: position 1,479,650,121 of record NC_056737.1, read on the forward strand.
ATCCTCCACTCATGGGATTTTACTCTCTTTTGCAAGTTTCTTCCTTCTGTTGGATAGTTTGTTTATGGCACGGGACCACCAAATTTGCTTCCTTTTTTTGGAGGATAGCGTCTTGGTTCTGTTTGGGATAGCACAATCCATGCACTCGTGTAAGTGCTTATAGAGTGCATTTGTGTAGGATGCAGCAGTCGTAACTGTATTGTTCATCTGCATGGGTGTCATGAAGTTCACCACTTCTGTCTTAAGAAGCATGAAGTTGGCTTTGGGGAATTTTTTTTATCATGGTTTCCTTAATGGTGGGTGGGGGCAGGATGCGGATATCTAGGGTGATTAGCTTATGGTCGGGTCTGACCAATGAGGAGTTGACTTCAGGTATGGAACATCCTGGTATTTTATGACTTTGTGTCTCTCTGTACACAAGGAACTGCAATCAATGGATGGGTGTAGCAATTTCAGTGATGAATGCTACTTTTGTCATCTTTTCATGGACTGCTAAATCTAGTTTTCTTGCATCTATTTTTTAAACTGTTGGTAATGAGTGATCCAATGTGATACAAACTTCATTATTCTATATAATGCTTTGCAGCTCACATATCCAATGCTTTTCAACTACTTCAATATTATAATGTTGGCACAATTCCCAATGCAAAAGTTTTGCCTCATTATTATACCTTTCGGCATACAGGCCCTTTGCCATCAGTGTGTCACACCCCACAACAAGATGAGTGTTTGTTTCCAGTTCTGTTTTACAGAACCTGCATTTGTGTGTTTCTCCCACATGCTTGAAGAACTTTGTAAACCAATGTACATGTAGTCCAATATCCTGGGCTGCCAATATTAACCTTTCATCTTTTGGTTTAAATTCACCTCTCCTTAACCATTCCTGAATCAGATCCTGATCAATTTGAGGTAGTTTCAGGAGTTTTCTCTACTTTTGACTATACTTATGCATTTTCCACATTTCTTGCCTTCTTATCTGATCTCTTTCTTTTGTTGTTTTGGCACATTCAGTTGCTGCCTAATGTTTGGCTTCTTCTGGTTTGGTTTCCATTCCTGTTTGACACCAGTCATGTTTGGCTTGTTCTCTTCATGTTTCAAAATTTCACTACATTTGGATCTGATGAGGCCAGCAAATATGCATGTAGTCCTATGATTCCAGATCTATACTTGTAATCAATTTAGAGGATGCGCATACCTCCTCCGCAGTACGGAATGTATAGTCTAGGTATACTCTGATTTTATATATCATTTGATAAGCATTTTTTTTTGTTCTCCTATCCAACTAGTTATAACAGGTTTATAGCTTGGACTTTGTTCCTAAATGTCAGGGCTGATTTCATTATTAATTTTAGTCTTCTAAAATGTTTCTTACTGATTTTTGTTTGCACCTGTTTATGCTTTATTGTTGATCATTCATCAGTTCCCAAATATTTACTCCTGCTCAAGATCCTGTTATCGCATTCTTGTCCAAACTGATATTTTCTTTGTGTTGTAGCTTTCCTGCTTTAAATGCTACTTTTGTACATTTATGAAGACCAATTCACATCCTTATATCACCTGATAAGGTTTTGACCACTTTCAGTTGTGCTTAAAGCTCCTCATCTGATGACCTATACAGTTTTAAGTCATCCACAAAAAGAAGGTGAGAAGTCTTTACACTTTGTTGCTTTTGGGTAGCCAAATTGTAACCAGGACCTAATCAGTTAAGTTGACAGCTTAATTGGTTAAGACCAAGACAAAAGAGCAACTGTGATAAAGAGTCACACTGGAATATCCCCCTGTGCATTTTTATCCCTGGGATAATAACTTGCTCTTTATCATGTCGTAGCTGCAAAGTGGTTTGCCACTGTTTCATGGTCACTGTAATATAGCTGACCAATGTAGGGTGCATCTTTTATATGTGCAAGCACTCCTTTATCCATGAATATGGGATGCTGTCAAATGCTTTTTTGTAATCTGTTCATGCCAAACATAGATTCTTCCTCTTTTTCAATTCTCCATTATGATTTTTTTATCCATGAATGTGGGATAATATGAAATGCGTTTTTTTAGTCAATCCATGCCATACTTAGATTATTCCCCTTTTTACAGTTCTCCACTATGACTTTATTTAAGAACAAATGCTCCTTTGTTCTCTATGACTTTCCTTTCTTACCCTTTTGTTCTATTGCCATGATTGAGTTTTCTTCTAAATGACTATAAACTCTGTCAACATAAATTCTAGTATATAGTTTATACATTTTGGAAGGTAAGTTATGGTTCTGTAGTATTCAGGATAGCTTGCAGGTTCACTCTTATGGAAGAGTATCATTTTTCCTGTTTTTAAGCACATTAGTGTCTGTTTGGGGTGTGCATATAAATAGTTCTTACTCAGGGTTAAATCTTCATGTAACGATGTTAACAATTTCAGCCAGAAGTTAAGTACTTCATCTGGGCCTGGGGTTTTCCAACTAGGAGTGTTTCTTAATTTTGTTTCAGTTTCTCTGGTTGCATTCCATTTCATATCCTGCACAATTCAACTTCTCACTGTTTTCTTTTACTTCTTCTTTCCTTTCAGCATCTTTATTATGTTCCTTAGGGTTTTCATAGATATTTCTCCAAAATTTGTTTCTTTTTTTTTTGGTTGTGTTCCTATTCCTTTTGCTTTGTTTCTCAGTTTTTATAAAACTTTTTTTGGGTCATCAATGAATTGCTTATTTTATACATCCCCTATTTATCTGTATATTTTATCAGTTTTTCTGCCTGTGCTGATATCTTTAGTTTAATTTTTGCAATACTGTACAATAGAGCCTAGTCTGTTCAAATACTATGAGTTGCTTTTATCACGTCTTTCTTTCTCAGCATTTTTATTGATCTGTTCCCTCTTCTATATTCTTCTAAAAGTGACACTTCTTGTGTTAATTCTGTATAGTTTTCTCTATTCTAGACTTTCATGATGGTGTGACGACCATGCCCTGGCACAGCAATCAAGCAGCCTCAATCCTTACCACTAACACCAGGGAGGTCGTCTCCTAGAAGAGAAAAGGATAACTAATACACACAGTAAAGTACAATTTCCCTTAAGTGCACACAGAGATCACAGTCAGTCTGGGGCTGGCTGTTCCCTTGCTCACCAGGTCCCCAATAAGACTTCCCACTGGCACCTTTATAGGGTCCAGGTCTCAGCCTAACTGGGCAAGCTAGAACCTCCAGTGCCCTCTCTGTCCAACCAGTGCTTCGTGTCCCTGCCAAGTAGCTGACACAACACACACATTTTGAGATAAGTATTTATACAACTTCACAGACTCTCCTGGGAAAGGCTGACACAGATTCTCCAGCTGTGCCCCTTTATACCATACTATATGGTAGTAATTACTGCCACCACCCAGTTAATAATATCAGCTACTAAAAGCCCATTAAAAGGGTGTCCAGTTATTACTGTGCAATATTATTATCCAATGGTAATGTGACTATACAGTCTAAGGCTTATCAGAGTGGCCTATTACAATAAACTATATAAATATGCAATGTACTCTAACGGTTATCTCTACACAAATCAGCCACAGGTAGAAGGCTTTAAAAATATTTAATAATAAATTATTAAAACACAAGACAAAACTACTACACCACAGAGAAATCTAAGAGTTCAGAGATCACACAGAAACTTAAAATAATATTGTAGGAAAGATCTGATCATGTAGGAAAATACTTAATCTAACTTTCTAATCTTTAGCTAATCTTAAGAGAAAACACAGTGCTACAATCCTACTTACATACATAAAGAGCATAAGCAGTGCTGGGTTAGATGTCCAATGTCAAAATGCTTTTTATCTCTCTCTGAGACACAGTTTATAAAACATCACTAACAAACATGTTTCTGGGTCTTCCCCAGATTACATCATTTTTGACACTAAGGTGTTACCAGTATTCATATTGTACCATCCTGACACCTGCTCTGACTTCCCAGGCTAATAGAAACTCCATTTACATTATTTAGCAAGCTAACATCTGCACAGGAGAATACAACACTAAAAGTCACTTCACATATTCTATCTAGCAATTAGTCCTTAGTTAACACAATAAAGAATGTCTTCAGTCAGCCTGACTGGAACCAACTTTAAGGATCAAAGAATGTTATAAAATCATTTCAATTTCAAAAGACAAATTTGAAAGGCTTGACTTAGTTTTTCCTTACAGCAAGGGGGCAATGTTGTAACGATCTTGAAGTTCACATTTTCAGTGTTTTTCTTTCATTTAAAAACACAAGCCTGTATTTTACATTTATTTATACAGTTGATTGAATTATATATCAAATTCTATTTAACTAGGCTGGCAGCCTTCGCCCATCTCTCCCCAATCATCACATATGGCATTTAATTTCTTATTTTCCTTTCCCTCATTGTCCTGGATTTTTGTTGTAAAACTGTACCTGTTTTCAATTTAGCTGTGCATTAACATATCCTATTTACTTCTGTTATGTACAGGAATTTCTGTTAATTGTCTTGATTACTGTGTTCATTTGTTTTATCAAATTTCTAATATTTTGTTTCTTATTGACTTTCTGTAATCTATTTCTTTCATCAGTCTTAATATGTTTATCCATCTCTTTTAAATCAAGCAACTCTTCCCTTAGATCATTTTCTTCTAATAATTTTCTTCTAAAGTATGGACACATTCTTTGTTCTCTGTTTCCTGCAGGCATTCTACATAATGTTCCAAAATATCTTCCTGTGACATTCTCTTCAGCTGCATCCTGTGTCATCCATTCTTCTTTCACATGGGAACTCACCAGCCTATCATTCCACAACATTGACTGTGTCAGAGTTGCCACAGTTTCCTATTCCTTTCCTTGCTCTGCAGCACCAAATGAACTTTTGTACTGGTTTCTCCATAGCATCTTCATGTAGCAGCTAATCAGATGCTTCCAATTCCACCTGTTTCTCCTTAATTTGGGGATTATGTGTTCTATCATGCTGTGATGTTTCTAGAGTTGGATTTTCTACACTAAATCCTTCACTTTACAGGCAATCAATAATTCAGTTCCTTTTTCTTTAACTCCTCCATTACTAACTCTCTTTCCTATTTTTCCTCTTTGTTTTCTTAGTTTTTGTATTGTAAAATATTCCATGTATGGATACCTTTTCCTGTATTTCTCTTCAAATATCCTTGGTGCTGTTCTTTTTGTATTGATTAGTTTTGCTTTCTCCTTTGCATAAATATTGCAACATTTTAAATCTCTTTTTTTTCCCATGTACATATTTCTTCTTCAGATGCCTCCTGCTCCTCCTGTTTCTCCTTACGTTTGTGACTCATTGTCCCATCATGCTGTGACAAAACCTGTGTTAGACCTTCTATGCTAAATTTCTCACTTCTCATGCATTCCATAATTTCAGCTTCTATTTATTTAGCTTCTATTCTACTAATCTTTTGTTTTATGTTCCCTATTTGTGATTTTATTTTTTTGTATTGTGAAATCTTCTATATCTGTAAGCCTTAGCCTATATTTCTATTCAAATATCTTTGGAGCTGCTTTTTTGTATTGATTAGTTTTGCTTTCTCCTTTGCATAAATATTATACCATATCAGATCTATTTTTTCCAATGTTCATGTTTCTTTTTTTCCACATTTCAAAAATCTCTTGGTTTTGTGTTGGAATGACACTTCCTCTAGCACTTCTTTTTCCAAATGGACCAAGGTTTCTTGGTCTATACAATTTTTTTTATGAATCTGCTGCATTAATAAACACAAATTTGCATTTGAAGCTTTTGATAGTTTTTCTTGTGCAAGTACTTTTCTTTCCTCTAATTTCACTCTTAATCATTTGTAATATCTTCTATCTGGACATTCTGGGCTTCTTGCATAAAAGTAACAATACATCATTTCTTTCTGATCCTCAATATTCCATCATGTTATGCCTCATTTTTGGCCTGTTGCTTTTTGTGGACTGCAGCTTCCTTCTTCAACAGGAAAGCCATCCTGTCTCTCTGAGCATAGCCTCACCCATTTGTAGGAATGTTTCAATGTCTTGAAAATTCTACACTGTGATTTTTTTCCCATCTTGCCACCAGTGTGCCTACCAGGATTGGACACTTTTTAGCTTTTTTTTAATTTTAACCAACTTCTGTCCATGATATATGCTATATGAGATACAGTCTATATATCAGTGTCTTTTTTTGAGATTTTGTAAAAACAGGGTCTACCTCAGTCAGTTCCAGCAATACTACTCTCCTTTGCTGGCTGATTTTATCATTTCTGTTTCCAAACCCATTCTTTCCATTAGTAGGGATGACTATGACACAGGAGATGATGTCACGGTATAATCAGAAGTAGTGTGGCCACTGGCTATTATCAACATCTGCAGCAACTATAATGATTTGGGGAAACAAGCATGACAGATTTCACGCAGGCTGCATTAACTTTCATCTACACCTACCACACCATTTCATTTCAGGTCACAGTCAAGTTCCAAGAGCACTATCAGATCAGTGTCTGCAGGATCACCTGCATCAGGTAGGTCACTACATCAGACTAACTAACCTTCCAACTCTTATGACAGCCCTTCTTCAAAACACTTGCACTACCACGCATGATTCACTTGATCCTGAACTTCCGAGAATCACTCATGGCAATACTGTTATTTACAATATGACATCCAGAAACACAGACAAATGTTTAACTCAAAGGGGAATAAGTTATGAATAAAAAAAAAAATTGGTAGGTGGGCACTTTATAACTCTTTGCACTTCAGTAATATAATGAGACTGCTTAAAACTGCAGGGAACATTGGAAAGAAATCTGTATGGCACAACTTGATATTGCAGTCATTAACATCAATGATTGATGCATTAAGATTCTTATGGCTGGCAGTTACCAACAATTTAAAAGTAATAATCCATGTTTTCATGGAAATACTTACAGATTAAAATGAGCATACTGCCATGTTAAAAACACTGCTGCTACTTCACTCTCGCTACTGCACAAATTATGTTTTTTGCCTCTGAAGCACAGATTATTCTGTATGACAAAAATTATAATCTCATGTGTTATATCTCAGCAGACATCACACTTTAAATATGAGAATAAAATGCATACTATGAAAACAATATAATACATTTTCATTTAAATGCAAAATGAACTTATGAAATACTAAATTAACAGTTGTTACTAATTATAACACATGAGGACATTCAGCATGTGTATACTTAGGTGAAGAATGTATTGTGCAAAACAGGTAAAACTGTGACTATTATTTCTACGATGCCATTTGACATCAATGAAAATAAGTCAGGGAGCTCTCAGGAATGACTTTTACAAATAATTATATGAGTTACTTTTCTGAAAAAAAAAAATTAAGATGAGAGAAGATATCAGATAAACTGACAGCAGCCCATACCATACATCACACAGCATAGCCAAAAGATATTACTGCATGCATCAGTTATACTCTATGTGCTTTTTTACAAGAAAGCAAACACTAACCTGAATGCCAATGATCTGTTGTTCTGGACTAGATGCCACATGTTTGCCTTCACAGCCATATGATGTGCATAAGCCTGCCGCATGGGGTCCTTCACTACAGCTGCTGACAGCTCAGCATTAATCATATTTGGAGTGGAACCAAAATCTGCAATGACATCATGGTTCACTTCACTGCCAGACTGGCAAATGATCATGTTATACAAAAAGCAACATGAAGTTACTTACTAAAATGATACAAGGTTTAAACAATATGTCTTACATGGACCAACTCAAAACCTTGTCACTATAGTCGGTATCCTACAGACTACTAAGAGCTGACCTGTTTCTAGCATATAAGGCATCCTCCAACCCATTACTTATGAATTTACTGCACATCAGCATGTCAAATGGCATCAGAAATACTCAGTCTTAGGGATCTTAACCTCTTCTGCAACATAAACAGAATGGCTTGGCGGGACAGGTATATTTCATAGAGGGTACCATTGCTGTGGAACATACTCCCCATCCACATTGAACAAAGTTCATCCCTGTCCATTTTCAAGCACAGCTTAGATCTATGGATGGGATATAGAAAGTTTACTCCAGATCTTCCCTTGAGCTACTAATGGACAGGGGCAACTCCTAAATGCTTTAACCCATGTATGGGTTCCCTCGAATTATTTATGGTATAATCCCAGTTATTCTTATTAGAGGTAATATATAATTAGGGAAGCTAGCCTAGTACTCACCTATGAACTTATATGTAAGCATACTGCATACTTTAGCTGGGTATACTGAAGGGCACTCCCAAACTCATCCAGGCACGTGGGTCTTCAGGAGGCTGAAGATCTTCTTGGTGACAATACTGGGACAGGGATAAATTATAGGATACTTCTGCAGCTCCACTTGGATTTCTCACTGATGCAATGAGCCATGGCTCCAGTGAATACTCAGCATCATTTGAAAGACAAAAAAAAAAAAAAAAAGAAATAGAGAAAAGAGAGAGACAGAGAGAAAATTGGGAGGGAGACAAAACAAAGGAAAAGTACTTTCTTACTCAGCAATACATTTCCTGTGAATAACTACTGTGACAATGTGAGGTATTACCAGCTTTGCCAGGAGAAGTAGGGCAGTGGATGTATAACATACACCAGCATAAGTAGCTGGAATTTAGTAAATAGTTATATGTTATTTGAGTATGAAATGGATTTGTGCAGATGCTTGTGTTAAAAATCTACCAACAGCGTGCCCCACTGGACAGAAAAAAAATACACATGTATTATTGTAACTAAATTTATTGTTTATGTTTTAACAGAGGATAATGGAAGGTAAGAGGTTAATCACAATCCAGTTGCAGTAAGCTTTCAAAATTCTAAGAAATTAAATTACTGGGCCTAAGCCATAAATATGTTATCTCATCTCACAATTTCAAATGAAGCCAGGGATGCAATGTCTGTAAAAAGAATGGTTTGTTAGTCTCTGTAGGAGGACTAGAAGTTTGTAATTGTTTTATGGCTTCCAGAAGCTGTACCAGATTTAAGCAAAGCTTTTGTGTATGTGTTATTCACATGTAGGTGCTAAATCCTGGCAGTTTCTAGAAATGGGGGGGGGGGGTTGCATGGGAAACAGAAGTCAGCTGACCATATGCATATGATGTCATTCTGTTCATAAATAATGTTTTAATATTAGCTGAGACTGAAGTCTCAGGGCATTCTGTTTCTTGGAATCTGACATAGAAGGATCGCTCACCCACTTCATCTTGCCTTGTGGTAGTAAATGACCAGGGAATAATAATTTTTTAGATTAGTAAGGAATATATAGTGAAATCAGTTAAGTACTGTTTTTTGTATCTGTATGAATCTGTTTATCTGTGTTATTTTAATTTTCCTGTGGTTGAAACTCTGGTGTTTAGTTTGTTTGTGTCTTTCGGCTTTTCCTGGTCAGGGGTCACCACAGTGCAACTCCGGTCCACTAATGATTGGCAGTTGATTTTTACATAGCGGCTTGCCAGGCCTGACACACAACCTTCAACAAAGGTATGCCCATTCACGCATGTCTCCACGCAGAAGACGATCTAGCTGAGAATTGAACCGGACAGCGTCTTACTGTGAGGCAACAACGCTACTGCAGCACCACCACCGCGGGTACTAGATATTCAGTATTGTCATGTTCTTTTCTTATTTATTATTAAAAATATTTAAACTTTCATTGTGGCTGGTCACTTAGAAAATATTTTAACCTTTGAGAGTAGTTATATCTACCGATGACACTGTGGCTACTCCTGAAAGCCTGGCTGTTTGGTCAACAATACTAATTGTAAACATAAAAATAATAAAAAACAGTCACCAGAGAAAAAATTGATGGTCTTCCACTTTTAATATGCCAACAAACACAGAAATACCAAACGACTAAGCGCTTTCACCAGGCTACAAACCACTGGCTTCTTCAGAGTAATTTGGTTTAACATCCACAGTTCATTATATACAAACCTTTAATTACTTAATTGGTTACATCACCACTTAACCCAATGATTTAACTAACTTCAATAATAAGCTCAATTCATGTCTTTTCACCTTTCCTACACCTAACATTTAAAAGCTAAAACACTATAATTTTAGAAGAAATTTTTTTGTTCATATCAAAGTTAAAACTGACTTGAAACAGTCATGTTATTTTAAAAAAACATACAAATTTATAGGCAAGATGTTCAACTTATTACTACAATTGTAACCCGTAACTTGTAGTACATCTACATGGTTACACTAAAAAGTGTCTTTCATTAACATTTTAAACCTACTGGTGTTTACCAACCTTTATTCACCATAACAACTGTTAAAATAATATATTTTTCAGTTACACTTGATTTGACTTTAATTTTAAAATGGGCATCAGAGAAATAGCATCATTTAAGCCAGGCAACTTCAGGGCATTCAATCTTAATTGCCAGGTTGTCTCTAGAGCTCCAACCTTGTTGTTGATATCACAACCCCTTTCACCCATGGCTACCTTGCCTATAATAAAGAATGTAAACTTCTTAAAATTCTTACACATTTTTGAATGTAAAAAAAGTGCATTATGATCATCCTTTCTATTAATACATCTCAGATGTTCTGAAATTCTGTCACTCAGCCTCCTAATGGTTTTACCCACATAAAATCCATCACATGAAATGCATGAAGCATCATAAACAATATTTTTGGTGTTGCAATTACATATCCCTGGACATGGAATTGTATATTTAAAACCATAAACACGTAAGTATGGTCCCTCACTTATATATGTACAATATTTACTCATGGCACATTTCTTCATATAAAATTTTCTTCCAGTTTTGATTTCTCTTTCAAGTATACCCTTTATGTTGTTCCCTCTACTATAAACTATGGATGGTTCAGGTCCTAAAATAACTTTAATGTTGTCACTAGGACAAAACTTCCAGGCATTTCTCAAACTTGTCACCAATTCCTGAGCTCTTTCATTATATTTAAGTATAAGATCGGCACCTAAGTTTTCTAAATTATTCTCACTCTTTGTGACAGGTGCTGTGTTCCGTATAATGGAGATGTAACAGGTTTCCCTTTTTCTCATAATCTGTCTTTTGATGTTTAATAATAGTTTGAGTGGGTACCCCCTGTCCAAGAACATTCCTATTAACTTGTATAATTCATTTTTTAAAAGTTGAGTTGTCACTGACCAGTCTAGATGTTCTCACCATTTGGCCCTTAGTAATGCCTTTCCTTTGGTGATAGGGATGACAACTATTAACGTGTAACAATGAGTTGGAATATGATTCCTTTCTATAAATGTTACTACATAAACCTTGACTTGTTTTTTTTGATAGTTATATCCAAAAAATTAATCTCCTCATTGTGCCATACGTGTGTAAATTTAAACAATTCTGTTGTAGTGTTTAAATAATCAGTGAACTCTGTAACAGAGGTGCCATCCCCTTTCCATAATATTAATATATCATCTAAAAATGTATTGTATGACAGTATCTTGTCTTTATCTTCAGATGAAAAAATGTACAATTCCTCCCAGGCAAGTAATACTAAATTAGCAAATACTGGGGCACGTTTGGCTCCCATTGCTACACCCATTAGTTGCTGGTAAATTTCTCCTTCAAAATTAATGAAATTGTTCTTCAAGACCATTTCCATAAGGTCTATGAGCAAATTAATTCTATTTTTGCCCATCTTCTTACTTTTTGAGAAACTCACATAAAACATAGTAACTACATCTATTGTTAAAAAAAACAAAGTTGTTGTTGCCTTTAACTTGTCTAAGCCTCTCAAGACAATGCCATGAATCTCTCAAAATATGTCCAGCTTCTTCAACTACTATTTTAGACCAAGTGTTCACAAAGGAAGCACGGGGCTCTGTCTTAGAGCCCCTAGCTGCAACTATTGGTCTAAATGGAGGGTTGCTCACCTCTTTGTGGACCTTGGGAATGCCACACATAACTGGCAAAGTTGGAATTTTACTAATAAGTAGTTGAATTCTATTTCATTAATCTCTCCCTGGAAAAGTGCATCCTGAAGATATAGGTCTATCTTTAGATAAGCTCTATGTAGTTCATTTTTTGATGTTCTCCTATATGTAGTCTCATCATTAAGGAAATCATCCTACTCAAGTAGTCCATTCTAGTCATAATCACCACCCCCCCTCCCTTGTCCGGTTTCATAAACCTATATTGGCTGCTTTGAGATACATTTTTCAAAAACAACCTTTCTTCCTTTGATAAATTATCCTTCACACTTTTTTCCTGTGATAATATTCTTCTAAAATCTATTTCCATACAATCTCTCTAAAGTAGAAACCTCGGAATTTGGTGAGGGGCTGAATGTACTACTTTTCTTAAGGGGCATATTCATTCCTGTCCCAATAGTATTTCCTTTGTAGTAAGAAAAAATAAATTTTCAAATTTAACTGTCTCATATCCATTTTAAGATCAACCAGAAATTGTGCAATGTCTAACCTATAGGTTGGTACGAAATTTATGCCCTTACTTAATAAATCAAAGTGAACATCTCCTATCTCCATATCAGTATAATTGTAAATAAAAAAAACATTTCTCTTGCACACTTTATAACACTCTAATGTGTTGTTGATAGTGGGAAATGTAATTTCCTCAGAGTCACTAAAAATCGACCAAGGACTCTTGTCAGTTGAACATTCATTGTGTAAATAACTTCCAAAAAATGTTGCTCATGTACCAAATCATGCATTTTATTACCATTCACTCCTGTAAACTTAACGATACTGCCATTACAAACATTTAAAACTTCTTTGGAAGACACTTTTATCAATTTATTTAAAGGAACATCTCTCTCCATCATAGGCATTAATAACCCCTTCTGTACCCCTTCCCCCCACGACCTTTCCAATACTGGTGTTGAGCATTCCTGCCTGTTAGTCCATTACTATTTGCATTAATTTAATTTCATCCAGTATAATTTGGTACCTTTGCAAGAACCTTAGAGTAGCTGGCATTGGAGTGTCTGATGGCATGGTAACTACCTTATAGTCTGAGCAGAAGGGGGGCATAGCTAGTAAATCTGTGCCAGCCTTTCTCAGGTGTGTGTGTGTGTGTGTGTGTGTGTGTGTGTGTGTGTGTGTGTGTGTGTGTGTGTGTGTGTGTGTGTGTGTGTGAAAATCAACTCTCAAAGTGCATGTGTGTCAGCTACTTGGAACAGGAACAGGAAGCACTGGTTTCACAGAAAGGGTACTGGAGGACTTGGCTTGGATAATTGGCTGAGGTCCCAACCCTATACTATAGCAGTGGAGAGTCTTATTGCAGTGGGGAGTCTTATTGGAGACCTGGAGGGTGACAGATAGAGAAATCTGGACCCTGGAATGAGTGTGTTCACAGTGTGCTCTTAAGAGAAACTGTGTTTGATGCAGGGAGGTTTGCATCTGGAAATAGAGTATATCCATTTGTATTCGAAGTGAATGTCCCTCTCCAGTGTCAATGGTGAGGATACAGACTCCTTGACTACTGGCCCAGAGTGGGGAAGTCACATATTGGTGACCAGTGGTGTGGATATTAATTGAACTTCTGTAGCCTATAGGCAGTTGTCACTAACAGTGTGTCCTCTCAACAGCTAAAAGTTAAATATTCAGAAGTCACATTTCAACAACAGTTTGTTTAGTTTAGTCTGGGAAAGCAGGCAAATATGTCAGCAGAGTATTATGGCAAGCTAACAAAGAAACATTTGGCCAAGTTGTGTGAAGCCAAAGGACTGGTGTATGCCAACCTGACTAAAGAGGAAATTATTTCAGCCTTGGTCACAGCTCACATCAGCAACCAGGAAGAAAACCAGTCTTGTGAATGGAATTTGCAGCCCTCAATAACAGGACCATTTACGTTTTCCTCATAGGACTTAAAAAAACATCTAGAATCAGCAGAGACTGCAGAGTTTGTATGCTGGAAAAATGAATGACTGCAGAAATTGGAGGGTGAAGAAAATGAAAGGCTGCAGCATTTGGAGGCCATAGAAAATAAAAAAAACAGTGGCAACATGAGAGGGAGATAATGAATCTCAGCCAGGGTCATTGAGATAATGGGGAAGGGAATAACTGAAGAAATAAAGGTGAGTAAATTTCTTCCATAATTTACACAGGATTTTAATTTTGATAATTTTATTCATATATTTGAAAGAGTATGTAAACAGTATAATGTTGACCAAGGGCTCTGGGTATGATTCCTGACCTCTTACTTACTCTATGGTAAAACTGTAACTGCTGTTTCTAAATTGACTGATAGTGACTGTTTAAACTATGAAAAAGTAAAAAAAATATTTTCCATTAACACCTGAAGCTTACAGAAAAAAAGTTTTGTGAGCACAGACACAAAGCAGATGAAAGTGTGTGTGATTATATTGCTGAGTTAAGAACGTATTTTCATAGGGGGGTGAGTGAGTGCCAGGTTACCACTTTTGAAGGGCTGGCAGACATTTTGGAGAGGGAACAAGCCCTTGCCACTTTGCCTGTGGACATGAGACTCCAGTTGGCAGACTGAGAGTATAACTCTGCAGATGAGCTGGGGAAAAAGAGGGATCTCTACTTAGCAAGCAGGTCATCACTGCACAGGAAAAGGATACCCAGTACTGCACATGAATATAGGGGAACCCATAGAGGGAAGCCTAATCCACCCCAACAAAGTCTAACAGCAACAGGGGAAGCTTCTAGTTAAGGTACGTGGACAAGATCAAGGGTTAAATGTTTTAAATGTAACCAGTGGGGCCATTTTTTTATATGCTGCTGTTGTTTTTTTTTTTTTTTTTCCAAGGTGTGATGTATCTTTATATTGTATTTAGAACTCAACTATCTTCCTTTTTTTGCATTAACAATGTTCATATGTCTGTTATGTACCTGGAGCTTTTCTCCCCGGGCCTCCGCTGAAAATGGACATGTATCCAGTCGGACTCTCCCGGTTAACAAATGTAAAATAAAATAAATAAATAAATAAATGTATCATACAGATGTCCATGAAGGCAAGGCAGGGAACAAAAGATGGGGGTGCCAGCAAGTGGGAGTAACAGTATGCCAGTGGTAAGTTGTCTGGAGTCAACAGGGGTACCAGACTATCACAGTTAGCTATATCCAATCTTAGTGGATGTAAACAGTCCACTGCTAAGTGAGACACAGCACCTTACAGAACAATTGTGGACTCTGCAGTGGTTAAAGAGGAACAGTACTTGCTTGGGCAATCTACTCCAGTCAGAGCTTTAGGAGGGACCCCATTCCAAATGCCTTTGGCCAGGGTTCATCTTGATTAGAAGGTGGAAAAGGAAGCAAGCAAGTATGTGTGTTTGAGGATATCCCAGCAGATGTCCTGATAGGGAATGATTTTCATAATGTAGTAACTTGTGTGCATGCAGTTACATGCAGTCAGGCTTGGAGCCAGGCATGTGGGTCTGGTGGCCTGGGGAGAGCCAGACAGACACCACACTTGAACCAGGGCTGGTGAGATGGCTATTTCAGAGAGGAAACTAGTGAGCCTAAAGGTGAGCCACAGTGGCGGTAGGTACTGATGTTCCCTTGGACAGAGTGACTGCAAGGGCAGAGGTGAGTGGTAGTACCCAGGCTGACAGTGAGGCACCGCTGTCAAAGGATACAAGACTTCCTATGGAAGGGCAGTGGGGAAGAGTCACAAACCTAGAGCTGAGACAGGATTAGATCTCAGACCCTACATTACAAGGCTTGAGGGAGGCAGATAAGGAGGCACCTGATTCTCAAGAAAAGGGGGAATCTGTATTCTGAAGCAAAGGGTTACTATACAGGGAGTTGACCTCTAAATGAGGGCTAGAAGTTGAGGTTATAAAGCAGTGGATAGTGCCTAGAGCCTACCATCTAGCACTTCTAGCCGTAATCCATGACATTTCATTTGCAAGTCATATGGGCATAAAGTGTACCAAAAGATGTATTATGCAGAACATTTATTGGTGTAGGATTCTAAGGGATGTAACAGGGTACTACAGGACCTGTGAGCAGTGCCAAAAAGTAGGCAAAGCAGGAGACAAGCTCAAAGCTCCTTTGATACCCTTGCCTATGATTGAGGAGACATTTCAGAGGGTACTATGAATATTGTGGGGACTCTAAGTATCCCAAGCTCCACAGGGAAGAAGTATATCCTAGTGGTAGTAGGTTATGCTACTAGATACCCTGAGGCTCTGGCTCTGTCCTCCATTGAGGCAGAGAAGATGGCAAATGCTTTGTTAGAGATTTTCAGCAGGGTGGGTTTCTCAAGAGAAATATTGACTGACATAGGTGCCAATGTCATGTCAGACTTGCTGGCTTGTATGTGGAAGCACTGTGGGGAGAAGCACCTAAAGACCATCCTTACCATCCCTAGGCTAATGGTCTTGTGGAGAGGTTAAACTCTACACTAAAGACCATGCTATGGACATGTTCATACCTGTTTAAGTGAGAGTAGGACAAATATTTGCCCTATCTGCTGTTTGCTTACAGAGAGGTACCCCAAGAAACCACAGGTTTTTCACCCTTTGAGTTGCTGTATGGGCATAGGGTGTGGGGGCTTTTAGATTTGATTTGTATAATTGGGAGGGAAAGTGTGAATCCCCCAAGCAGTCTGTTGTGGCATATGTCCTAAACCTCAGGACAAGGCTTAGAGAGCTAATGGGCTTGGCTCAGGAGAATCTAGCAGGAGCCCAACAGCAGAAAAAGGTCTAGTATGACATGAATGCTTGAGCCATAGAGCATGCTGTGGGACAGCAGGTGATGGTTCTCACTCCTGTCAGATGCAATAAGCTACAGGAAGCTTGGGAGGGACTCTTCAAAGTGGTAAGGAAGGTCAGTGATGTTAACTACATGGTAGAGCTGCCTGGCAGGAGGCAGTGTCACAAAATGTACCATGTTAACATGACAAAACCTTATCATGATGGGGAGGCCCTGGTGCTGAGTATTTGTAGTGGATGGCAAGAGGAGTCTGAGGGGGATGTGATGGCTGATCTCCTCATTGAATCTCAGATTGAAACCTCAGCGGAAAGGGTAGCAATGTCCTAACTGATATCCCCTACCCAGGTTCAAGAAATCCAAGCAGTGTTACAGGAGTCTGGGGGCATGTTTACTGAGAAACCTGGGTGCACCCACCTGGTGGATACAGGACCCCAAAGGCCTATTAAGCAGGCCCTTTACAGGGTCCCAGATCAAGTCATATAGACTCTGAGGTAGGAGATACAGGAAATGTTGGAAATGGAAGTAATCCAGGATTCCAGCAGTCCCTGTGCCTTCCCAGTGGTGCTGATACCAAAGAATATGGCAGCACCAAGTTCTGTATGGAATACAGGAAACTAAATAGTCAGACAGAGATGGATGCATACCCCATGCCTAGGACAGATGAAGCCTTAGAGCAGCTTGGGTGAGATTAAGTATCTGACAAAGGGCTACTGGCAGGTGTTCTTGACTCCCATCACTGGAGAAAGGTCATCCTTTGTGACTCCTTCCTGATTATACGATTTCACAAAGATGCCCTTTGAGATGAAAAATGCCTCAGTGATATTCCAGAGGCTGGTAGATTGTATCTTAGCAGCAGCAGGAGATTATGCCCTTGCTTACCTAGATGATATTGCCATTTACAACCATTCCTGATATGAGCACCTACAGCATGTTAGGGAGGTCCTGGGCAGACTGCAAAGAGCAAGGTTGACCATTAAGCCCAGTAACTGTCAGGTGGGTATGGCAGAGGTCTTCTACCTGGGAAATAGACTAGGCAGTAATAAGATCAGGCCAGAATCCACCAAAGTGGAAGCCATTTGGGCGTGGCCTGCCTCTGTTACTAAAAACACAGGTGAGGGCATTCTTGGGGGCAGCTGCTTACTATATAATGTTTGTTCTCAATTTTAGTACAATAGCTTCTCACCTTACAGATCTGACAAGGAAAAACATGCCAGACTTGGTAGTGTGGACCCCAGCCTGCAAGCAGGCATTCCAAATGCTTACAGGGGCATTGGGTGGACCCTCTGTGTTAGCCAGTCCAGATTACAGCAAAAAAATTGTTGTCCAGGTGAATGCTTCAAACCACGGGGTGGGAGCTGAACTCAGCCAGGTTTTTTCAGAGGGAGAAGAGCACCCAAAAGTAAATCTCACCTGTAGACCCCAACCTATGGAGAAATGTTACGCATCAGTAGGAAAAGAATGTCTAGCCATAGAATGGGCACTGCAGAAACTTCAACCCAATCTGTATGAAAGGAAATTCATTGTAGTTACAGACCATAATCCCTTAACATGTCTACATTGAGCCAGACAGCAAAATGTCAAGTAACTAAGATAGAACCTAGGGTTGCAGGCATATATGACAGTTCAGCACCATAATGGGGTTAGCAATGCCAATGCAGATGGGTTGTAAATACAGGGTACGTGTTGATGTATTTCCGAAAGGTTCATTCCTCTCAAGCAACATTTCTCAAGGGTCAGTTGAAAAACTAGCTTGCGTCTTCAAAGAGCGGAGAGATGTGATGATGTGAGGTATTGCCAGCTTTGCCAGGTGAAGTAGGGCATCAGATGTGTAACATATGCCAACACAATTAGCTGGAATTTAGTAAGGAATTGCATGTTATTTGAATATGAAATGGATTTTGTACAGTTGCTTGTGTTAAAAATGTACCAACGGTGTTCACTGATGGACAGAAAAGAAATATACATGTATTATTGTAACTGAATTAAATGTATAAGTTTTAACAAAGGATGCTAGAAGAGAAGAGGTTAATCACATCCCAGCTGCAGCAAACATTGAAAATAGTAAGGAATTAAATTACTGGGCCTAGGCCTTAAAGATGTTATCTCACAGTTTTGAATGAAGCCAGAGATGCAAAGTCTGTAAGAAGCATGACTTGTTAGTCTCTGTAGGAGGAGTAGAAGTTGTAATTATTTTATGACTTCCAGAAGCTGCACCAGATTTGAGCAAAGCTCTTGTGTGTGCTATTGATATGTAGGTGCTAAATCCTGGCAGTTACTAGCAATGGGGGATGGGGTTGCATGGGAACCAGAAGTCAGATGACTAGATGTATGTGATGTCACTCTGAACATAAATAATGTTTAATATTAGCTGACATTGAAGACTCAGGGCACTCTGTTTCTTAGAACCTGACACAGAAGGATTTCTCACCCACTTCATCTTGCCTTATGCTAGTAAGTGACCACGGAATAATTCTTTAGATTAGTCAGTAAAATATAGTGATATTAGTTAAGTACTGTTTTTTCCTATATCTGTGAATCTATTCATCTGTTTTATTTTAGTATTTCCTGTGGTTGAAACTCTGGTGTTTACTGTAAATAGTATTTTCATATTATTTTCTTATTTATTATTAAATATATTTAAACCTTTCATTGTGTCTGGTCCTTTAGAAAATATTTTAACCTTTGAGAATGCTTATATCTACTGGTGACACTGTGACCTCTCCTGAAAGCCTGGCTGTTCAGTCAACATTACCATTTGTGTTAATATTAATTTCACTCGGTATAATTGGGTACTCTTGCAAGATCATTAGAGTAGCTGGATTTAGGGTGTTGGTGGCAGGGTAACTACCTTATAGTCTGAACAGAAGGGGTCATAGCTAGTAAATATGTGCCACCTTTCCCAGGTGTGTGTGTGTATGTGTGTGTGTGTGTGTGTGTGTGTGTGTGTGTGTGTGTGTGTGTGTGTGTGTGTGTGTGTGTGTGTGTGTGCAAGCTGCTTAGAGTAAGGATGCAAAGCACTGGTTTCATAGAGAGGCTACTGGAGGACTTGGCTTAGACACTCAGCTGAGGTCTCAACCCTATAGCTGTACCAGTGTATTGGGGACCTGGAGGATGATAGGTGGAGAAATCCTGACCCCGGACTGTGTTTCCTGTGTGCTCTTAAGGAAAATTGTGCTTGATGCAGAGAGGTCTATATCTGGAAATATTGAGTGTATCCATTTGTATTCTATGTGAATGTCCCTCTCCAGTGTCAGTGGTGAAGATGCAGACTCCTTTATTACTTGCCCATTGGGGATGTCACAACTACTTTAATACAATATAAAAAAAAATAAAAGCAAAAAATATTTTTCCACTTACCAACAAGATGACCAGTGGACATCATACTATGCAGAGAGAGGAGGTAGAGAGAGCTAGTGTGCTACATATGAGAGTGCTGTGCACTGCCAGGATGCTGGGCAGAGATGTTTTTAAATCAAGAAACATCCTTATTAAATCATCATGCATGACGTAGGCCATGTTACATTTATATAAGTGACAATAAACCACAGCAACACAATCTCATTTGCAAACATACATTCTGAACCGTTGGACACAATTGTAGCTGCAAACATTATACATCACTTTTAACATATCCAGTCAATGTTAGTCAACCATTACATGGCTCATTCAAATCCTGCCTTCTTTTAAACCTCATTCCTCCACTGTATGTATTGACCCCACAGTTCCCAATTTTTCCTATGTAATCTGCTCCTTCCCTTTTTTAAAGATCCCAGTTCCAGTTGTTTTAATTCTGTTACTATCTTCACTACTTCTAGTAAAGTTGGTTTAGACTTTCCCTTGGACTCAGTAATCTTCCATGCAGGAATAGCTTAGTCTTGCACAGAAGTGAACGTTTAGGAGCAGTACGGCAGGACGCCATGCATATTAATGAAGGCATGCTGCCTGAGCTCCTAAATGGACACGGAGCATGGACTATTGCAGGGGGCGTGTCTGAGAGCAGACCTCTCACAATATACACTCCCCCAAAGTCAAGAACTGCAGTTTAGCTATAACAATGAGCGAGACTGCTCATGGGGGTTGCATACCCCCAGCAACACCCCCCAAGTTTATAAGAGCAATATTTAAAATATAATAATATAAACAAGTTATTTTTTTTTATCCAACAGATAAAATTTAACCTTAGGTGTGTGGGTTTGCCCATTGCTTAGCTATGTATACTGTAGCTTAAATGGCACAAGGAGATAAATATCAAGATATATAGAAATAAAGCAGTACTGCAATAGTATATCAGTCAGAGTGTTCGCCTTACGAGTAGTCATTACCAGTTCAAGTCTCACTCCAGTATATTCAATTTTCCATGTCAAATCACTTTACGAACAATATTTTTTGTTGCATAACCTACTAAATAACATATATTTGTGAACTGGAGTACTGCATTAAATGCAGATGTGAAGTGTCATTGTAATAATGTTGTAAAATCCACAAATAAACACAAGTGCCCCATACAGTATATGTACACATGAATCAGGGATACAAATCAAAGGTATAATGTTTAATGAATGATAAATCCATAGAGTGTCCAAATCCACCAACTTCCCAAGAACCATTTTACATTCCTGTCTAAATTAGTGTGGGGGTAAGCGGGATTAAGCACTATTAAGCAGTAGTAAGTGGGAGTAAGCATATTTAAGCAGTAGTAAGCGGGTTTAAGCCCATTTGCATGGGAGTAAGAAATGCGCACCTAGGTTAAGCAATATTGAAGCTAACTCTCTGTAAGCGTATTTAACCAGAAGTTAGCATTGCTTACTGTCATGCAAACCCACACAAACCTGCTTACAATTGCTTAAAAATGCCTTAATCACTCTGTATGCAACAGCTGCTGTACTGCCCAGCAACAAAATAAACAACCATTGCAGGTCTAGAACCCAGGACCTTGTATACTATAGTCACAGTACTTAACCAGTAAGCTATCAGAGCAGTGCATAAGACTGAGGTATCACCAAACAGAGCCTCACTATAGGAATATTAAACTTAACATGTGAAAGGAATCTATATAACATTTTATGTTGTATAACCTACTACATAGCATAAATATGTGAAGTGGAGTACTGCATTAAGTCCAGATGTGAGGTGTCATTTTAATAAAGTGTTGAAATCCCCTAATAAACACAAGGACCCCATACAGTGTATGTAGAAATGACTCACGGATAATAACCACATATATAACATGTAATGAATAATAAAACAATGTCAAACAGCAAATAGTATGCAAATTAAAAATTAAGCAATGCTAAGCATTGCACAGCCCTGCTTGCTAGGTGTAAGCAATGTGTAGGCCAGCTAAATCAGTTTGCCCATTGGTATACCCCTTTAAGCAATGCCAACCTTAGTTAAGCAGGTTTGCCTATAGCTTAGCATTTTCAAAACCGTCCATTTATAGCAAAGTGTGGGAAATCAGCCCTATTTAAACCCAACAGGTGGGAATACATCTCATAACTGGACGCAGCTTCCTCCTGTAGGCACAATGACCAGTATGGGAGAGGAGTGCACTTTCAGGTGCAGCGCTGGGGCATTCAGGAGTCCAAAGTCATGGCAGGATTCCTTGTCTCACCCATGACCTCACAAGTGCCACTGGCATATCTCAAACTGGTGAGCAGGTCAGACATCACTATGTCAACCTGAAGCGGAGAAGGAGAGAGCTCTTGGATCAGTGGAGCCAAGAGGCTAGGCAGATGGGGGATGTCCCAGCCATGTGTAAGTATCAGTCTACTACCTGTTTAATAATTGCCAGCTCATGTATATTATGGATAGGTATGGCTAAATATTCCTCTTATGTCTTTGACAGTGGCAGACGAGTGGGCTGTGAACTGGGAAGCCCATGCCTGTAGATTGCAGAGGTTGTATTGCGAGGCAGGTTAGTGATACTCTTGCATGTACTGTCATAAGAAATAAATCTAAAAGTAGTAGGAAGTTAATCGCCAGTATAAAACCTGTATTCTTTAAGTCATGTACTGAATACACCAGACAATATAGCAGGAAAAGTCTCATATAGGTTGTATGTAAATAAAAGGTTAACAGACAGACAATAAAGGTCTAACTACTGGACTGCCTGTGTTTACTCTGGTATCATATGGTAATGTAGTGTTGCAATATCTTGATAGTACTGTTCTATTAAGCACTGTTACCCACACTGTGTTACATAAATAAAATGTGTAGGAATTTCTGTATATGACTGTTGTAATTACAAGAAGTTATATTGTACAACTGAGAGAGACTTAGACAGAAAACAGTGAAAAGACAGACAACATAAGCCAAATGGCACACTCAACTGAGATGTGAACTGTTGTATTTTTAGCACACACAGCCAAGGTTCGAATGCTGGGAGTGGTAGTAAGCTGTATGCAGAATCATACCCCACAACTGTACAGATCTGTCCAGAATGTCCATTTAATTGGCCCATATCCACTGCCTGTCACCCTGTCCCCCCGGCAAATCAGTGGGATGATCCCAGACATTTAGGTAACAAATAATGACATACAACTGATTGTCAGACATATATAACAAACAAACCTGTCACTAGCAACTCACCAAAATGTTATATGAGTAATAAGCAAAGTATGTCCCATCTCCACCCCCATGTTGTAAAGCTATGATCAGAGTGTTTGCAGTAACAGAGTGAGACATATATGCATAATAATAATGAGGAATCTGGTAATATGTGTGGCAACATTCAGGTACTGCTAACAAACATTCCCCCCATAAGACTGTCAGATACGAAAACTGTGCCTAGAAATAAAAGATTGAAATCCTGGACTGGTACTGTTTACTCTGGCATTGTATGACATTGTCAGTGTTTGCAGTTTCTCTGAACAATATGGTATTACTCATCACTGTCATCTACACTGTGCTACATAATAGAACTGTCTTGGAAACCCTGTATAAGAGTGTTGTAATTACAAGGTTAGATTGTAAAACCATGGGAGACTTATAGACAGAAATCAGAGAAGAGATACACAGCAATATCTATATAGCACAGTCAACTGTGATGTATACTGTTTTATTTATAGCAGACACAGCCATGGCTCAAATCCTGGGAGTGGTAGTAAGCTGTATGCAGAATCATACCCCTCAACGGTACAGATTTGTCCTGAATGTCCAGTTAATTGGCCCATATATGCTGGCTGTTACCCTGTCCCCCCTGGCATATCAGCATGCTAATCTCTGACATGTAGGCAGCATTTAATGTCATATAACTGACTGTTAGGCCTGTACATATTTGGAAAATGTCTATGAAAACAAACCTGTCATTGTACAACTCACCAAAGGTTTATGAGGGCAATAGTCAAAATATGTCCCGGCTTCACCTGCATGTTGTCAAGACATGCCCAGAGTGTGTGCAATGGCATAACATCAACCTGGAATCTGGGAATATGCGTAGAAACAGTCAGGCAGTGTTAACAAACAATACCTCCACAGGTATACCAGGTGAGAGGTATATACTGCAGGTAAAACTCAGTACATGTATATAGTTTTCCACATCCATACCACTTTCCAAACCTAAGGCCATAGGGTAGTGTAATAATACATGTAAGGTACAGATCACAGCACTGACTAGGAAAGTAATGAGAGCTACATGGATATACAAGTTGTTAATTGACACCCTCCCACCATATCTGCAAGAATAAACTAAATACACAACTCCATCGGTATGTGCACTATTAAGTCTACTGTTGGGACATATGTCCTATTATTTGATAAATATTTAAATTTGTTTCTATGCATGTGCCATGTTGAAATACTCACACATTGGTGGCATGCTGCCATCAATGTACCTGCATGTTGTTGTAATGGCTACTGTGGTTTCATATATGCATGTGTTCTGTTTGCTATGCAACTGTTCCATAGCTGGTGTTTTGGGTTAATGGGAATATCTATGCATGCTGTTATACCTAATCCTGGAATGTATTGACCATTACTAACCCACATATGTTGTAAAATTGAAACAACATAGCACGTTTGGGAAGGCCGGTCCCAACGGACCCACCTCTCCCACCTCATTTGGCTGTGGCACCGGGCACCAGCACAACTAGGGCCCACCCCGGGATCTCCTCCTCTGCTGCTCCTGAACCACCTTCAGGTGGTACCACCTCAGGGGATAGGGCTTGCCCCCATGGGAATGGGTGCGGACAGGACACTGTCGCCCATTGCCACGTCTGGGGTCTGGTGCATAGCGAGCTCTGCAGGGAGTTAGGAGATCTGCTATGCCAATTTGAGGGCCTCGTGGCACAACTAGAGAGTCAGCCTGACCCTCCTACTCAGCTCCCAGCACAGCCACCATTGGGGCCATGAAGGTGCAGTGGTGACTTCCCATGGGTAGGGACCTCAGTCCCACTGTTTCCACTAAGGAGCTCATGGGCTTCCGACTTCCAAACACCCCTCCCCATCCAAGGTGTTTACCCCCCACATGTCATATACCACCCCTGTATGCTGTCTTGTCTGTTTTGTCTGTTATCCTACCCAACATACTTCCCCAAATATACCTATTATCCCTCCCCAACATCCCACTCTCACCTTAAAAAAAAAGAAAAAAGGACAATCTGTTCCCCCCAAAAAATCTTGCCACATACATAGCTGTGCATTTCACACACGTGTCCACTGGACACATGTAATCTGGTCTAACTGGCTTCACAATGTATTATTGTTGTCCTCACCACTCTCTCAGTGGTATGAGTTTCCAAATCTACCTCCAAATCACTGTATATGCACAGCTGTTGCTGTAGAAGAAATGGGCAGCTATGCACCTTCCCTACAGATGTCCTGCACATCCCTAGCTATTTTCCCTACTGTCTTTCCCTCCTTGTGCCCCTTTTTCACCATTTTTGTATCAACTATTATTAATTTCTTTTAAAGAACTTAGCAAGGGGGTAAGTGGGAGTAAGCACTTTTAAGCAGCAATAAGTGGGTTTAGGCTTGTTTGCATGTGGCTAAGCAATGCCTAGACAGGTTAAGCAAATGAAAAGCTAACTGAGTATAAGAAACTGTAA